>NC_091829.1:73452293-73604793 GCF_038994185.2 Dermacentor albipictus | reverse complement strand
TCTCCTCTTTACGACCAATGCTATAGTCTTCTCGTTTCGCTTGATTGAGTACCTGTGCCTGTCCACGACTGAGCTTGATCGCGCACTAAGGGATGACAGGGTAATGGTTTTACCGCTAAACACATTACGGTAAATTTGCGGGAAAAAGGGGGCAACCGCAAAGGCGGCGCAAAGTTGCTCCCACCTACTTTTGTCAGGTTAAGAATTTTCAATATAGCATTCGAAAACTAGCATTACCACGAGCAGTTCCGTAGGGTGAAATGCGTAAATCTCATTCCGAGTATTTTGGATAAATATCGGACGGCCATTTATAAAAGATTTATCTAATTTGGATCCTGTGTCAAAGGATGCGTTTGCAGGCTCCCGAACTTGATCGTGCCACCATGATGAAGGGACGCTCCGGGTCGCGTTCATTGCGCGTCTCGTCTGAATTGCATCTCGTCGTAGGCCCCTGCACGGCAACGCTGTGTAGGAACATGGCGGCGTACTTGCAGTGGCTGATTTCAATGCATGGGTGCTATGGTGAGCGTTTCCTCTAGAGTTGTATGCTAACTGTACAGGTGAATATTCCCGATATTTTTTAGTGGGATACGAGCCCCGGTAGCTTACCGCTTATGGGGTTTCAATGCTAAGCTCAAGGTAGTCCATTCAATCGCGGCCACAGCAGGCCAAATTTTTACTGAAGGGAAATGCAAAAAAATTGAGAAGAGAGGAGACAGAAAAAAAAACACTCGTGTACTTGTATTAGGGTGCATATTAATCAACCCCAAATTGAAGAAGTCACTCCGAGTCCCTCATGTTAGCGTGCCTCATAATAAAAGCCGGCTTTCCCCACGTAAAACCCAACATTCCAATTTCTAGCATGACGAGTGAGCAAAGTTTCAAATGCGTCAGTTTCAGCCATTCTAAAAATTACGTGGGCAAGTGCTGTTATCCCACCCTGTGCCTGCTCCGTTCCGCTTCACCTTACATGGCGGATAAAATGCTTAGGAGGATTCGGGCTGGGGTGACCCTTACAGCGGCTGTGGTCTCAAAGTGAAGTGTTCTCATTTACCACTGTGTGCTACGTGTCCATACTGCGTAGTCCCAGTGGTGGATAGGCAGATGCGTACCACTTAATCAGCACAATTCTATGCTTTCCTAGGAATGCTGGCATCTCCTACTGCAAGCCGGCCTCCGCTACGATGTTGCCACCAGCTACGACCGCTGAATAGGTAACGAGAGATTCCACCACAAAACACTACTTTGATTCGTACCCAACACAGCCGTGACAAAACAGATATAATACGGATATACACATCAAGAATTATGCTTTCGGGGCAACTCCACATCGCAATAATAAAAAATGTTCACACAGGTTATGTAGCGTTATTATCCATGCTTCCAAGTGGCTTGGGAAACTTTTACGTCTCTCAAAATTTGAATGTGAGGAAACTGGGGCTCGTCTTATGCCGTGACTACATTTGGTAAAAAAAAAGTGGTTTCAAGCGCTTTCTCTAATTTTACCTTTTATGCATAACTAATAGCACAACCCAAAAGAAGTGTGGAACGCTAATATCGCACTTCATTATATTCCTTAAAAAAAAGGGGGGGTATGTGTGGGTAATGCGCAGACGAAATCAAAAGCTTCAGATTTAACCACAGCCTTTGTGGAAAATTACGCATTCGAACAGCGCCGCAATGCTTTAAGCGTGTTTCACGAACTGGGAGACGCCGAGTTTAGTAGGCTTTCCTGGGACAACTATTACCGAGACCGAGATTATATTGCTTTCAAGGCCGGGCCCCCGACCAGGTCTGGTCATATCAATCAATCAATCAATCAATCAATCAATCAATCAATCAATCAATCAATCAATCAATCAATCAATCAATCAATCAATTTTATTCCATCCACAAATCTGTTCTTTTGTGGAAGACGAGGGCTCGAAAAAAAGTGGATCTATCCACTTGAGAAGCTTCGAGCCCCCGTTTACATGGCATACAGTGAGAGAGTGGAAATACAAAAATCTGTGTACACATTGAACAATGATAATTCCCTCAGGCATTCATGACAATAAATTCATCGATGCTTTATACAATTGTAACACTGCAAAAATATAACCATTTGGAAATCTGGAACAAAATTGTACACAATATGTAGCTTTCATACAAAAGAAATGGATCAATCTTTCGCAACAAAATATGCCTTGATTGCAGGGCTCCCAGTTGTTTCTAATTTTATTCCGTATCGATGAAGTTCGTTTAACAGTTTGGAAGCGTGTGACGAAGCATTTGTTTTATTAACATAAGGCGTGTAAAGGGTATTTTCCAGGTGTCATCTCTGCGTGAATGATAAGATCTTGTGAATGGTGTCAACTCTGAAAGTGTGCGTAGAAGACCGTCTGAATCATATTTACATTTTCTTGCTAAATTTAGAGGGTACGATTTATGCACAGTTACAAGATTGTATTTTAAAAATAGATGTTTTGCGTGCGCAGTCCTTTCAGTGCATGCAATGTGACGAAGTGCTTTCTTTTGCAACATAAGCTACTGGTTCAGGTTCGTTAACGTGGTTGTGCCCCATACTACACAGCAATATTTCAAATGTTGAAAAAAGTAGTGCGTTATAAATATGAAGTTTGACGGCTGTTGGTAAGTGGAACTTGAATTTCGCCAGAATTCCTACTGCCTTTGCAATTTGCATAGCAACGTGGTTAACATGGATGTCCCAAGACATGTGCTTTTGGATAACTACACCAAGTGACTTCACTGAGTCAACAATTTCTATACGTGAATTCCCTAAGATTAGATTTAAAGTGGGTGTTGCAGGGGACTGTCGAGTTGTGAAGATAATAGGTTTTGTTTTATATATGTTAATGTTAAGCGAATTTATAATGCTCCACTTGTGTAAATCGCGGAGAGCTCCATTAATTTTACTTTCAACAGTATCATAATAATGACTGCGAAGAAAAATTGTTGTGTCATCTGCATAAGTTATGTACTCTGCGCCATGGTTACCTTGTGTAATGTCATGGATATAGAAATTAAATAGAAGCGGTCCAAGTATGCTCCCTTGGGTGACACCTGAGGTAACTGCTTTGCATGTAGATAAATTTACCTGAATGCATACACATTGCATTCGATGTTGCAGGTATGACGTTATAAGCGCGAGTGCTGCGCCTCTAATTCCATATACTTCTAGTTTTTTAGTTAGTGTTAAGTAGCTTAGACGGTCTAACGCCTTTGAGAAATCGAGATATATACCAGCAATCAGGCGTTTCTCATCGAATGCATTCAGAATGATTTGTTTTTGCATGACAAGGGCAAGTTCTCTAGACCTGCTTTTTCTGAATCCGAATTGGGTGGGGCTAATCATATTGTATTTGTTGGCAAACCCAATTATTCTAGCGTACATAATTTTTCTAAAGCTTTGGAGAACACGGGTAGTATAGATATCGGCCTGTAATTTGACAACTTGATTCTTTCTACACCCTTGAATATAGCAATACCTTTTGCTATTTGCATTTTCTTTGGAAAAACACCTGTCGAGAAAGCTAGAATATAAATATGCGTGAGCTGTGTCAATATGATGTCAAGAACGTACTTTAGTGGCCTGATTTGAATGTTGTCGATATAGCACGTTAAGCTGTTCTTGAGAGATTTGTACACTTTATCTATTTCACTCTCAATTGTGGGATTCATACATATGCTGGTAGAATTTCTCGAGATCCCATTTACTGCCTCCAGAGAATGAGAGCTAATGACTAGATTTGTGAAGTAGTGAGTATTTAGCTGACAAGACCACTGCAAATATTATGCGTGCCGACGATCATGTCTGCTAAGTATTGCTTCATTACATGCTGCGCAAAGAGCTAAATATAAAGCAAAACGTCGTTTAGGGTTCTCTTCGCGGGCGCCACCCTCCCAGCTATAAAGTAGACGTATATCGCGCACGTGTGCCTACGTACATGGCAGCGCTGTGACGTCGCTCATATTGACACGTGAGTACAGAAGTTGTTGAAGACGACACCATTTATTTGCTGGTCAGGTTGCTTGAATAGACAACTTAGAGCTTACAGAAATAGTGAAACAAGCAAACCGAATGCCGGCATGTTTTTTTCTCTTACATCGTGCCGTATAGAAAGAGATATGTACTTCCGTTTCGTCTGCTGGTTACCACGTCACGCTGTCGCGTGCGCAGAGAACGAAACTCTGTCGTTTTCGAACGCGTTGAAGCGCGCAAAATTGCCCGCTTCCCGAAACGAGACACACGCAACAGCCCGTGCGTGAGACCCTCACCGGAAAGAAAGGAAAGAAAAGAAAGAAAATGTGCCCCGTGACAGATTCGACATGCAATCGTCGGGTTCCACTGTGGGATAACATAGGGAATTAATTTCGCTGGCGGAGGCTAGACGGCGCAAGGGAAGAGAGTGTATTTTGGCGGTGCCGCTGGCCTCCTTCGATCGCTGCTTAGCGTCATTTCAAATATTTCTATCTCTGCAATTATGGAACCAATATCAAAAATTGTTCCTACAGAACGCTCCTTAGATGACATGTAACTACTTTCAGCGTACAACGAAAATTTGCTATTAGGCCCGGTGAGCGTTCCTTTAAAGATGGCGCATACCATAGCCCTTGTGCCATATAATTTAGGTGTGCTTGCTTAAATACCAGTCTTTGTAAACATAGAAGTTCACAGTTTCGCCTGAGAAGCGGAGGCTTTCATTGTGATGGCAAAGTATTCGACTACAACACAAAGCTCGTACTTCTTTCAGTTGCCTAAGTCACAGTAAACATTCTCTTATTATTAAATTAACAAGCACGATGTCACACCTGCGAATGCGAACATGAGCAACGCTTTCATTTCCATTAATTTGTAGTTGTTTATTTTCATTTATTGAGCACAATTCCTCCTATGTTGTCCTTTGTGTCAGTGTTAGTTGGATTGTTATAATATAATTTGTTGCTAGGTAACGCAAGAAAAATAAATGTGAAGCAAAACGCCAATTACCGTTCTCTTCGCGGGTGCCACCCTAGTAGCGTTATGACGCGTGATGTCAAAACTTATTCAAGCTGACAGTACATATACGTTTACTAAGTTGTAATGTCAGCTTGAATAAGTTTTGACATCACGCTTACATACGTTTACTAAGTTCCCCGCAGGGGCGTCTGCGCAAGCAGGCGTTTGGTGTGTTGCGACACCACAGACCCGAGCACACGAGGGTTGGACCCTCCCGCGTGTAGCCGTGCGCGGCTTAGCCGTGTCCGGGGAAAAGGGGATCCTGGGGGTTGAGCCAATGCCGGGTGTTTGGACCTTTAAGGCCCCCCGGCGGCGGCAACACACCCCTTTGGCCTCGGCTTCACGTAGACGGCACCCCCGGACTGACCCACCCGGAGGAAATCGGTAGTTGCCTTTTCCTGTCCTCCTCTCCATCCTGCGTCTTTTTCTCTTCCTTTCAATCTTTCCTGTCTTCTCGTCTCTTCTATTTACTTCCAACTTTCCTGGCAGCGAGGGTTAACCTTGTGTGGGTGGCCAACCTTGGGTACTCCAGATTGGGTTATAGTGGCACCGTACAACTGGCGAGGGCTTGTCTTACTCGTAAGACTTGCTCCGTCCCCATGTTGGGCTCGGTGGTGGGCGGTTGGCGCTGCTGCCGAACTCAAGACTTCTATATGGCTTCTAGCAAACCACTTTCCCTTGATCGCCCTCTAAAAAGAGGGCGCACCGATGCAACGTTTCAATTCTTTTTGAACAACAATCAAGAACACTTCCCTAAATACCAAGTAATCCACAGCGAAGGCAACAAGAGCGTGCGTAAATTCTCCCCCTTCTTGGTGGCGAAATGCCTCGCAAACACTATAGGATCTGGCTACAAAGCTACAAAGATGTCGAATGGAGACCTGCTCCTTGAATTGAAGGATAAAACACAACATGATAAAATTAATGACTTGAAATGCATTGGCGATGTAGCAGTCACTGTGTCGGCACATCGAACCATGAACACGAGCCGTGGAGTAATCTCTGAAGACGACTTCTTAGACCTTAGTAACGATGAGCTGCTTGAAGGTTTCCAGGACCAAAATGTGATCAAAGTAGAAAGAATCCAAATCCGGAGGAACAATGAACAACTTCCAACAAAGCACATAGTATTAACCTTTGGTACCAGTCTACTGCCTACCACATTGGATGCAGGCTATATCAAAGTACGTGTTAGGCCGTACATCCCAAATCCTCGACGGTGCTTTAAGTGCCAGAGGTATGGGCATGGATCCCAGACGTGCCGAGGAAGGCAGACCTGCGCAAAATGCAGCTCGAATGATCACCCATCAGACACTTGCGACTCATCTCCACATTGTGTGAACTGTGATGGAAGCCATCCAGCCTACCCTAGAACATGCCCTAAATGGAAGAAAGAGAAAGAAATCATTGCATTGAAGGTCAAAGAAAATATAACATTTCACGAAGCAAGAAAACGTCTGTCCTACTTGAATCACACGAGCTTTTCCGAGGTGGCGCGACGGGGGGCAGCGTCACAAATCCCTCGGGAGTCTACCGCGGTCACTGACAGTGGCCCGGTAATCACTCCGCCTGCCCCCCTGGTGGCAGCAGCAGATGCTGCTCCATCAACATCGAAGGTGGGCCTGCAGAATTCGGTTCCGCAGGCTCCAAAGCTAAACCGAACTCCACGGCCTGGGACGCGAGTTTCAGCGCCTAATTCACGATCCTCCAGCACCTCCGAGAAGGTTATGGAGGTCGATCAGAAATCCTTGGCGTCATCGACGCCGAAAGATCAGCGCTCCCAAGAGCGCGCTAAAAGAGATAAAATACCTATAACTGCACAAAGAAAGGGACCGGTAACCTAAACGGTTACCGCTCTTGTATACATATCCATCTATCTTTACCACGTGCTCTTGAACACAGTCAACAAAAATCTTCCTCAAAATGGCTACACAAATATTTCAGTGGAATGCCAGGGGCCTCCTTCGCAATCTAGATGATGTCAAAGATCTACTAGAGGAATACCAGCCACGACTGTTCTGTGTTCAAGAAACACATTTAAAGTCTACACACCAGAACTTTTTAAAACAGTACATAATTTTCCGTAAAGATAGAAATAATGGCAATTCTTCCTCAGGTGGTGTGGCAATCATAGCCCAAAAGTCAGTAGCATGCCAGCATGTATCACTCCAGAGTTCATTTGAAGCAGTGGCTGTTCGGGCTATATTGTTCAATCATCTTATAACGATTTGCTCCCTATATATATCGCCTGATGAGCGGTTAGACATTGCAGAATTTGAAAAGCTGATTGACCAGCTTCCTGAACCCTATATAGTAATTGGAGATTTTAATGCTCACAGCCCATTTTGGGGTGATTCAAGATGTGATGCGAGAGGACGGGCAATAGAGAACTTCCTTCTTTCTTCTGGAGCCTGTCTCTTTAACAAGACAGAGCCAACTTTCTGCAGTCCTACACACAACACGTATTCATGTATAGATTTAGCCATAGGGTCAGCATCACTTCTTCCACACCTGGTATGGAGAGTTGTCACTAATCCATATGGGAGCGATCATTTCCCGACACTCCTAGAAACAACAAACTGGCACGATGGACCAGCTTACCCCCCAAAATGGAGACTTCATTCAGCAGACTGGTCAAAATTTAGAAACATAAGTAAACTGTGCCTAGAAGAAGTGGACCATTTAGGTGTAGAAGAACTGGCTAGCTACATCACTGAACACATCCTCTGTTCCGCTCGAAACTGCATACCTCAATCCTGCACAGATAGAGTAAATGCAAAACCGTGGTGGAACAGGGACTGCGAAACTGCTAAGAAACGTCAGAACAAAGCATGGAGTAAACTTTCACGCTAACCAACCACAGAAAATCTAATAGAATTTAAGCGCTGCAAAGCAAATGGACGCCGTATCCGCCGAATATCCAAAAGAGAAAGCTGGACGTGCTACATATCCTCAATAAACTCATACACGGATGTTAGCAAAGTATATAACAGAGTACGCAAACTGAAAGGACAACGTCCAAATCCTTTTCCTCTCGTCACTGGTTCTGGTGATTCAGTAGAAGATCAAGCAAACACTCTTGGCGAGCACTTTCAGAGAGTATCAAGTTCAGAAAATTATTCCGAAAATTTCTTAAACCATAAAAGAATAGCTGAAAATATTCCTCAGCGTCCAAAAAAGTCATCAGAAGGGTACAATAGACCATTAACGTTCCATGAACTCAAGCTTGCCCTAGGCTCTTGTGGTAGCTCGGCTCCAGGTTCTGACGCAATAACTTATGAAATAATCAACAATCTGCCTTATGAGACCCTAAACTGCCTTTTAGGCCTTTACAATAAGATATTTGCTACTGGTCATATACCTTCATCTTGGAAAGAAGCAATAGTTCTACCAATACTCAAACATGGCAAAGACCCTTCCTTAGTTAACAGTTACAGACCAATTGCACTCACTAGCTGCTTACTCAAAGTATTTGAAAAGATGATTAACCGACGCCTTGTCTTCTTTTTGGAATATAATGGTATACTGGACCCTCGCCAATCTGGCTTCCGAAGAGCGAGGTCTACTACCGATAATCTAGTTCTCCTTGAATCATATATACGTGATGCATATGTACATAGCCAATACTGTCTGTCTGTATTCTTTGATCTTGAGAAGGCATATGATACTGCCTGGCGATATGGTATTCTGCAAGACCTCTCTTCCTATGGAATTTGTGGTAGTATGCTAAATATTCTGCAAAATTACTTATCTGAAAGAAAGTTCCGCGTTAGAATTGGCAATGTACTATCGCGCACTTTTATTCAAGAAATTGTGTACCACAGGGAGGAGTGCTAAATTGCACACTTTTTATAATCAAAATGAACTCTCTCCGCTCTGTTATACCATCAATGGTGTCTTATTCTGTCTATGTGGACGACATCCAAATCAGCTTTAAATCTTGCAACCTGTCCATATGTGAACGTCAGATACAGTTCAGTGTTAACCGCCTCACGAAATGGGCAGACGAAAACGGGTTTACATTCAATGCAGAAAAGACTTCCTGTGTGCTGTTTTCCAGACGTAGAGGGGTATCTCCTGACCCTTGCATTACGATGCATGGGAGAAACCTGGTAAATAAAAAAGAACAAAAATTTCTTGGTATAACATTCGATAGTAAGCTAACCTTCACGCAGCATATAAAACAGTTGACGCTGAAATGTCTTAAAACCATGAACCTTTTAAAGATTTTATCCCATCAGTCGTGGGGAACAGATAGGTATTGCCTCCTATCTCTTTTTAAAAGCCTTGTGTTGTCACGCATAGACTACGGATGTATTGTTTACCAGTCTGCTTCAAACACAACACTTAAGCAACTCGATCCTGTCTATCACTTAGGTATCCGCCTAGCTCTTGGTGCCTTTAGGACGAGCCCCGTCCAAAGTCTATACGCAGAATCGGATCAGTGGCCGCTGCATTATCAACGTACATATCTGGGAGTCACCTATGCAATAAGAATCATGTCACTAAAACACCACCCATGCAAAGCACTCATAAGTGATCAATCCACAAACCAGTTGTACCTAAACAGGCCTTCACACGCCCCACCGTTCCCGTTGGCAGTAATATCTGTTGCGGAAGAACTCGGAGTACTTTTCACAGATCTACAGGAAAGCGACAATGCTGAACCTATTCCACCCTGGGAACAATGTACAGTTACCTGTGACTTGTCCTTTAGAGAACTGAACAAAAAGAGTTGTCCAAGTGCCCTCATCCAGCAACATTTCTTGGCCCTTGAAGACAAGTATAGATCAACGGCATTTTTCACTGATGCTTCGAAGTCGGCAACTTCAGTATTATGTGCAGCCCATGGCCCAAACTTCTCCAACGCTAAAACCTTACATAACCATAGCAGCATTTTTACAGCCGAAGCGTACGGTATCCTGATCACTGTTGAATACATAGTGCAGCACAATATACAAAAGTCCATAATATACACAGATTACTTAAGTGTTGTCACAGCCCTGTCCTGTGGCAAAACAAGCCGAAACCCTGTATTAAACATGCTCATTAAACACATTCACCTAGCATATAAACAAAACCTAGCTCTTGTTGTATGCTGGGTGCCAGGACACTCTGGGATTGCAGGCAATGAAATGGCAGACAAGAATGTTGGACAAGCGGCTCATCGGGATATTATTGATGTAAGCTGGGTACCTGGTGTAGATATGAAACCGGCTGTACGAAAGGTGCTTCACGACCATTGGCAAGCTGAGTGGGACAAGCAAGTGGAAAATAAGCTGCATCTGCTTAAACCGCGATTAAGCAAACCTTTCCGACTGAAGCTTGATAGGCACACGGAAGTCACCCTAGCACGACTCAGAATAGGACACACTTATGGCACACACTAACACCTATTGACTGCAACTGACCCCCCGACGTGCACACGCTGCGGTGAGATCTTAACCGTCCTACATATCCTCATTCAATGTCCCGAACTTCACCGAGAGCGATTAGCTCATTTTAAGGAACTCTACACACACCATATACCACCCCATCCCTCGATGTTCTTATCAGAAGATGCACTTTTTAACTTTAAAAGAGTGCTTTTTTTTTTTATTGAGATGAAATTGTAGGAGAGGTTGGCGCCTTTATGGTGGCACCGGCTACTCCTTGTCGCTTAATTATCTTGCTCAAGCTAACTTTCTAGATATCATCTCATTCCATGCTAACCATCAGACTGTGCCTCACAGGTGAAGTATAGTCTGATGCACATAAGTATGTCCGAGCTCTTGCACTTCTTGCGTAGGCAAGAATTGTACAGCAAGGGACTCGGGCAATGCGCAACAATTTACCATGTGTCCCTATAACCAATATTTTTAGAATTCATCCACCAGTATTTATAGATTTCTCTTACGTGTAGGCCTCTATACAGCCTCCATTTTAAGTCACAGCACCAAACCCACAATTTTACTAAACAAAAACATATGTCCTGGCGCTCTTTGGCCTTAGATGCCCTTGTACCATTAAACTCCAATCATCATCATCACGTTTACTAAGTTGCTTCCATAGACGACTTAGAGTTTAGAGAAATATTGAAAAACACAAAACGAATGCCCGCATATTTTTGTTTATCTTCCTCCCGTATGGAAAGAGAGATTTACTTCAGTTTCGTCGGCTTGGTCTCACGTCAGGCAGTCACATGCGCCAAGAACGACACTTTGCCATTTTCTACCGTGTTCCAACCACGAGATCATGCTCCTTCATCATCTCACGGCTGCGTCATTGCTCGTGATTATGGATCTCATCAGGTGTTTTCGTAAATTAACATTATAAAACAAGAGTTTGAGAAAAGACTGAACCGGGACGCCACTCTTATTTATAAGCTTTAACTCGTCTTTTTCCATAATGCAATCATTCATTGTCTTGATCAGCTGATTTCTAGGAAGGAAACTATATAAATCTGTGACAATGATGCTGAACGCTGTGCATGATGGATACACCCCCTCTTGTAAAAGCCTGAGCAAATCTGAGTTTTTTTTTCTTATTTTGCATGGGTCTTCTACGTGGAGCCCTGTTAAGTTTTGACGATGTACAGTGAGCATCACTGCTATCAATGGAGCCAACAGCTTAATGGGGCGGGCAATCTAGGTAGGCTAGGCAAACTCCACAGTTGCCTTGGCATCCGTACATGAGTTTGTCTTCAGTTTCCAAATATTTTTGCGCAAATGCAAACGCAAATAAAAAAAATATTGAGCTAAAATGTCCGCAGCCCGTGTCTTTATACGGAGGGGTGCTTTTCTCTTTACGAACAATGCTAGTCTTCTCATTTCGCTTGATGGAGTACCTGTGCCTGTCCACGACTGAGCTTGCTGGTGCACCAAGGCATGACAGGGTAATGGTTTTACCGCAACACACATTAAGCAAATTTGCTCAAAAAAAGGGGGCCTCCGCAAGGGCGGCACAAAGTTGCTCCCTGCAACTTTTGTGAGGCTAACAATATTCAGTATATCATTCGAAAACTAGCATTACCACGAGAATTTCCGTACGTAGAAATGCGTAAATCTCATTCCGAGTATTTTGGATAAATATAGGACAGCCATTGAAAATACATTTATCTAATTTTTATCCTGCGTTAAAGGATGCGTTTCCAGGCGCCCGAACAAGATCGTGCTGCCATGATGAAGGGAGGCTCCGTATTGTGTTCATTGCACGTCTCGTCTGCATCGATTCTCGTCAACGGCACATGCGCGGCAGTGCAAAGTAGTAACGTGGCGGTGTCCTTGCAGTTGCTAATTTCAATGCATGGCTGCCATGGCGGGCGTTTCCTCTAGAGTTGGTTATATTAACTCTATAGGTGAACATTCCAGACTTTTTTTAATGGGATACCAGCCACGGTTGCTTACTGCTTAAGGCGTTTCACTGCTAAGCTCAAGGTCGTCCATTAAATCGCGGCCACAGCGGCAGAATTTTTACTGAAGTTGTAATGCAAACAAAGAGATGAGAAGACAGCAGAAAAAAAAAGAAACACTTGTGTACTTGTATAAGGGGCATGTTAATCAACCCCAAATTGAAGAAGTCACTCCGAGTCCCCCAGTTTAGCATCCCTCGTAATAAAAGCCGGATTTCCGCACCTAAAAGCACGTGGAGCCCTGTTATGTTCTGAAGATAACCAAAGACTAGGTGTTACCATTAGTTCATCTCAGACACAAATGTGCGTAAAGGTTTTCTCAGGTTTATGCGTTTTTATCGTAAAAAAAATCTCAAGGTTCCGCCCCTGACATGTTCGAATTGGAACATGTTCTCGTGAAGGAGCGCGCAAAATCGCTTGCTATTCGAAACGAGACAGACGCAGCAGCTCGCACGTGATAACGTCATAGCAAGTGTAGCACTCACCAGAAAAGCGACAAAAGCAAAAACTTGGAGGACGCTTAAACTTCTTCTTCAAGAGTGGATCGCACTCCCACTCCCTTCGCACAGCCCACTCATTCGCTCGGGATGTCCTTGAGTCACACAAAGACGAAACGTGCACCTGAGCAAGCGGAACGAGCCAACGAACTCGGTGTCTCAGAGGGAGAAACGATCTACGCGAGCCAAACTTCGCTATCGGCACTGACAGCCGGGACGCGACGCGCCATGATGATGATGATATGTGGTGTTTTATGGCGCAAGGGCCAGGTTTGACCAAAGAGCGCCATGACGTGGTAATGTTGGCGATGTATTGTGGATGACATGCACAATGAACTCATCATGGTAGATGTGATATGGCTGTAAAAGGGCCTAAAGAACTTACGCTTTAAGTGGAGTAGAATATATAGGTGGTAAAATAATGACGGTGACTAGGATGTGATGTGGGCTATGGCAATGGGCTTTCGTTAAAACAGGATGCAATAAAACATAACACTGACACCAGAGTTTCAAGAGAGCCCTTGAATGCAGGGCTGTTAGTCGTGTGCTTAAAAGTTGCCTGGCCAGATGATTTTTAGGGTGTCCGTTTCGGCTAAAAACTCTAAAACTGTTTCCAGATTAAAAAGAGGTTCATCGCTAAGAAAAAATGCAGGGTGAAGGGGTAAATTCTCGCGATATGCAGCAGGGAAATACTTTTTTCTTTCTGTTTCTATTGCAGGGCACTCAATAAGAGCATGCAGGACAGTGAGATTATTGCCGCACTTAACACAAGTTGGAAGATCGCCCCCAGTCAAGAGATGAGAGTGGGTGCCGTATGTGTGGCCTATCCTTAATCGGCAAAGAATTACTTCCTTGTACCGTGCTGCTTTGCCACTTATCCAATTCCGCAATTTTGGTTTGATAATGTGTAACTTATTCAATGTTTGTGTATCCCACTCTTCTTGCCAATGATTCCTCAATTTACAGCGCAGAAGGGGCTTTAGGTCTGTTGCAGGAATGGGGATATTTCCATCTGTGTTGTTAAAACTCACTGACGTAGCCTTTTCGTCAGCAGCTACGTTGCCTTTTATGCCCTTATGGCCAGGTACCCAGTATAGTATATTCGATTGGTTCCACATGTATCCGGAGCATAACACGCTATACAGCTTATTAAAAACCGAGTTCTTGTGCTTTCGTTAGCTAATTAGGGCTCTCACTACACTTAACGAGTCTGTAAATATAACAGCCTTAGCGATATTTTTGAGCCGTATGTGTTGAATAGCCTTAAGAATGGCGTATGCCTCCGCTGTAAAGATACTGGTGTATGGGTTTAGTGGTCCAGATGTTGAAAGTGAGGGTCCCAGAGCTGCGTAAGCAACACCAGCTGGAGACTTCGAAGCATCTGTGTAAAATTCATCACATGAATATTTCTCCTTGAGTTCCATAAAATGTGAATATATGTGTGCCTCCGGGGCTCGTTTCGATATTTCTAGGAAAGAGATGTCGCATTGGATAGTCTGCCACTCCCAAGGCGGTGGAAGCCGTGTAGGAGCCATTAGGATATTGTGTAAAAGAGGGACACCTATTTTTTCTGATAGTGCTTCCAACCGGAGGGACAGAGGAGGCCTAGTGGCTGGGCGGTTACGAAACAGCCTAGCAGTGGACAAGTCGCATATAGTGGAATGACAAGGATGTTTAACATCTGAGCTAACTTTAAGGGCGTAGGATAAAGTTAAATATGTTCTTTGGTAGTGCAATGACCATTTGTTTGACTCGACGTAGAGGCTTTGCACAGGGCTAGTCTTAAAGGCGCCTGTAGCAAGGCGGATACCTAAGTGGTGAATAGGATCAAGCATTTTCAGAGCACTAGGTCTGGCAGAATTGTAGACTATTGCTCCGTAGTCAAGGCGTGTTAATACTAGACTTTTGTAGAGCTTTAAAAGGCACCGCCTGTCGCTTCCCCAAGATGTACGTGACAGGAGCTTCAGCAAATTCATAGACTTGAGGCACTTTGACTTCAGATACTTCAAGTGTGGTACAAAAGTCAGCTTACTGTCTAAAAGGATTCCTAGAAATTTGTGTTCATGGCTCACAGATAGCCGTTCTCCATTTAGATCTATTGCGGGGTCCGCCATTATGCCTCTCTTGTTAGAAAATAGGACGCATGTACTTTTTTGTGGGTTTAGTTTGAAACCATTTTCGTCCGCCCACTTAGATAATTTATTTATGCAAAGCTGTACTTGTCGCTCGCAGATACTTAAGTTACTTGATTTGAAACCTATCTGGATGTCATCCACATATACGGAATAAAACATAGTATGTGGTATGGCAGTCTGGATCGCGTTCATTTTGACAATAAATAGAGTGCAGCTCAGCACACCACCTTGTGGAACACCAGTCTCTTGCGTAAATGGACGAGACAGAACGTTACCAACTCTAACACGGAACGTCCGATTGGAGAGGTAACTATGAATCACGTTCAGCAAGTTGCTTCGAACTCCCATTTCAGACAGGTCACGGAGGATTCCAAAGCGCCAAGTTGTGTCGTATGCCTTCTCCAAATCTAAAAATACGGACAGGAAAAGCTGTTTGTGGACAAAGGCATCGCGGATATTTGTCTCGATGCGGACAAGGTGATCTGTTGTGGATCTACCCTCTCTAAAACCGCACTGAAATGGATCGAGTATTTTGTTGCTTTCAAGAAAATGGATGAGGCGACGGTTAATCATCTTCTCAAATAATTTGCATAGACAACTAGTGAGAGCTATAGGTCTATAACTGTTGGGTGAGGAAGGGTCCTTGCCCTCTTTGAGGATAGGGATTACGATTGCTTCTTTCCAAACAGAAGGAATGTAGCCTGCAGAGAACAAGGAATTAAAGAGTGACAGTAGTGCTTTTTGGGTTTCGGGGTGTAAGTGTCTGATCATCTCATACATTATCCTGTCACTTCCTGGAGCGGACTTGTTGCAACAGCTTAGTGAGGCCTGGAACTCAGCCATTCCAAATGGACGATTGTATACTTCGTTGGATGTGCTTTTCCGATCGAAGTTCATCTGTTCTGCTAGTCGCTGGTATTTTACGAATGTATCTGTGTAGTGAGATGTACTGGAAATGTGCTCGAAATGTGCTCCTAGACAGTCTGCCTGATCCTCCAGGGTGTGTCCTTGTGTATTTAATAAAGGTAAGGGATGAGTTTCGCGGCCTTTTATTTTGTTAACCCTGTTCCAGGCTTTTCGTTCGTCTGTGTATGAATTGATGCTGCTTATGTAGTTTTTCCAACTTTCCCGTTTAGCGCGGCGGCGTGTTCTTCTCCCTTGCGACTTGATCGCCTTGAAATGAATTAGGTTCTCTGTGGTTGGTGGACGCGCCATGAAGGCGGACGCAATCATGGGGCTGACGTTTTGATGGGATGGTCCTCTATCTCGCTTCGGAGCACAACGCAGACGCATGACTCATCGCCAGTAGCACGGCACAAATCGCAGAGGACGCTTTCCCACCAGACGCGCTACGGCGCAGCGATCAGGTCGGAGGCGTCCCGTATCGGACGCTGCACCTAGGAATCGCGCTGTGAGCGCAAATAGGAGCCACGTCGCCTAAACACGAGGTTTCGAGTGGCGCACGCTGGAAGTCGGAAGGGGAGAGAGCGAGAAAACTTATTAAACGCAAGGGTATTGGGACATTTTCGCACCAGTCCCCGCAAGGCCCCAGTGCGCTCAAACGAGACGAAGGGCAGAAGCGGGTGAGTGGCGCGCCACCTGTCGGGGCAGTGCCATATGTTGCGAGGAGGGTGTCTTCTGTGTTTGCCGTAAGATGGCTCTGCGTGTGCGCCAAGCGCAGAAGAAAAGTAGCGGAAATGTACTTAGCTACGCGTTTAACTGCGACTCCAGTAATTTACATGCGAACAATTACCATCATAGACCGCAGTATAAATTTCTATGGCACATTTCTAAGGTAACACCACATTCACTAGAGGCGCTTTTGTCGTGCTTTGAACCACCGAACCCATGGCTGAGTGGT
Source organism: Dermacentor albipictus (assembly GCF_038994185.2). Classification (NCBI taxonomy): domain Eukaryota; kingdom Metazoa; phylum Arthropoda; class Arachnida; order Ixodida; family Ixodidae; genus Dermacentor; species Dermacentor albipictus. The sequence continues at coordinate 73,587,911 of NC_091829.1, read as the reverse complement.
AGCACCTCTGTCTGACACTCCGGAGACCCTGGTACGATTGCCATTCAGCCCATCATGCAAGTTCTTCTTATTTATGAATTGCCTTCCGCCATTTTTCGCTCGTGGCGACGACACCGGCTTTTCTGCGGAACGAGCTCCTTAAGGCTGTCGCTCTAAAAAGAAAAAGCAAGGCTCGCGAAATATTTGCCACACGATGCTCCGGCATGGGCGGAGGCAGGCAAGAAACTTCGCTTGTGGAGGCCACACACATAAACGCGCGCGCGCACGCGCGCACACACACTACGTGTAATATCAGTAAAGAGCGAATATGTATCAAGTCTTCAAAAAGTAGTCAATGTGATGGTGCTATCGTGCAACTTTTTCGTAGGCTTCAGTAAAATTATTGCACTGCTCTAAATTTTATTTCCTTTTCATTTTGCTGAGAAATGTCCAGAACTTCTACAACCTCGGGAGCCTAAATAGAAGGGCGTCTTCTTTAAATGCATGAAAACACTTGTAGACGGGGCTTAGGATCAATGAGCGCTATCCATAGTTGAATTCATTAACAGCGTGCTGTCGATCGATAGGAACACTACACCCCATGCCTTCACACAACAAGCACCTAAGTTGGTTGAATCACTTCAAGGTTTTCTTTAGAACACATAGTGCAATGTCAAGAACGTATGCGTATGGAGGAAATAGTAGGTACGGCTCGCTGAAACGATTATGCAGGATGATGTAGCACTGGGATGATGCTGGAAGCATGGACGCTGACGTTAAGTTGTCCTGATTATAACCGCCTGGACAGCCGTTATTAAAATGACAGGCCGTTGAATGATTGCGCGAAGAATTCAGAAACTTTTAGGAGATGTGATTCTTATCACACCAGCAATATATATTCAGAGTTTTATATGTGCGCTTTCCAGCTCCCCGAAGAGCCAAGTCCTATATCATTTTAAATAAATTACGAAATCGGTGTGGAATATTTTTCTCACAACTACACACTCTTTTCGATACATTGAATAGGTTAAATTGCTACTAAAAGACTTTAGGCCTTTCGGCAAATTTTGGCTATCGATCGGCAGCTGTATTAAGCTACCAAGGGAGTGCTTTACAGTAAAGGTATTTCAAAGGGCTCCATTACAAGAAACGAGAAATATTCAAATGTGGCTTTGCCATGCTTTCAAAAGGCCAGCTTCAGCGAAGAATTGGATACTCTTTCTCTGTTAGCGAAGACTATCATCCCCAAGTGTGACAGCAAACTCCCGTGGCACTGTTTCCTTCCTGTAACATAACCATGTCCATTGTGTGCCCCATTGTTATGCGCACAATTTTTCACTTGATTCACCTGATTGCCGTTTGCCTGTTCACATATGTTGTAGAGACCCCGTCATTTTGAGCTCGAAGTTGGTAAAGGCAAGGCGCAGAAAATCAGGACTTAGGAAGAAGAACACAAACGACAAGACGGGCGCCACTCGAGACTGGCAAGCTGAGACGGCGATCAAGTTGACGCACAAAATGGCAGGATCGGTGCGAAAGCTTTGATGAAAGAAAGGGCCCAACTTGATCAAGTTCTTTTCAACTTGATCGGTCACGAAATACGCGGTTGCTGCCCGAGCACAACACCGGTACAACACAACCCTTTCTCCATGCCATTCCTATACGGCCTTTCGCGCAAGACTCGTCTGCTCCGAAATCGTTTGCTCTCCGCATTACTCCATAGCGAGCGCCAGATTGAGCTGCGATCTTTGACTTCTTTTGCGTGCTTTCACTCGCACACTACAGCATATGACGCTCAGCCATAGTATTATCGTCCTTGGACTTCACACGAAAACACACGACAACGTCGATGGAACAACTGCACCTGGTGTGGGCATATAATCGTTATTGCAATAAAATGCGACAAAATGATAAATTCCTCCGTTTCCAGTTGTCGGTTTGCCTTCGCGTTGAACGTGCGCTAGGTCCAATTGGAGACCCGCCGTAGAAACCTTATAGAGGCACCACAGCGGTCACATTAGCGTCTCAATAAACACAAGCCCGTCGGGACGTGCCATCGCTTTCCAAATGCCCAAAGCCAATCATCTTACAACCAGATTGACCTCACCTAACTGCTTCCCCTCCAATTTTTCTGCCCTGATTTCGGTGCGCGCACGCATTAGGGCATCCGGGATCTCCGTTCTCTATTTTGATTTCAGTGTGGCCCATGGCCGTGCTTTTGCTGCTCCTCGCGCTGCACTTTTCACAAGCGCAATTATTCGAATTGCTTTTTTTACATAGATAAGAACTAATTTTGAGTAACTGTCACTTCTCGCCCATTTGCCGCATTTCCAGTATTTACATTTACCAGAGAGAGCATGGAGATCAAGGGAAAGGAGGTCGACCAGAAGAGCGGTTGGTTGGCTGCCCCACACAGGGAGCACGGAAAGGGTGAGTAAGGATTTATTCAATTAATTACTGTACCCTAAGGGCATACAATACATTAACGTGCCGTGGTTGAGCACGAGGTCACAGGACCGAATTCCGGCCACGACGGCCGCATTTCGATGGGGACGAAATGCCAAAACACTTATGTGCTTAGATTTAGGTGCACGTTGAAGAATCCCAGGTGGTCTACATTTCCGGAATCCTCCACTACGGCGTGCCTCATAATCAGAAAGTGGTTTTGGCACGTAAAACCCAATAATTTAATTTTTTTTTACTAAGCAAGGCAAAATCATCAGCGAACCGCAAGTTAGTAAGGTGTTCTTATTTAACTCTGCGTTTGGCAGGCATTCTCAGATCATGAACAGCAGGTTGCCATTATCCCTCAAGAGAAAAGTACATAACAGCTGTGTCTTACCAGTACTCACGTATGTGACAAAAACCTGGAGGCTTACGAAAAGGGTTCTACTTAAATTGAGGACGACGCAACGAGCTATTGAAAGAAGATTGAAGGGTGTAACGTTAAGGGATAACAAAAAGCAGATTTGGTGAATGAACAAGCGCGAGTTAATGACATCCTCGTTGAAATCAAGATAAAGAAATCGGCACGGGCAGGGCATGTAATGAGGAGGCAAGATAAACGATGGTCAATAAGGGTTACTTACTGGATTCCAATGTGATAGAAGCGTAGGAGGGGACGGAGAAAGTTAGGTGGGCGTATGAGATTAAGGACTTTGCAGGGACGACATGACCACAATTAGTACATGACCGGGGTAGTTGGAGAAGTATGGGAGAGGCCTTTGCCCTGCAGTGGGCGTAACTAGGCAGGTGATGATGATGATGGCATAAAAATAAATCGCAAAGTATATGTTCATTTATAGGGAAAAGTTTTTTTTTGAGTTTTAGCCCGAAAGAATAAAAAAATAAAACGTTGTCTAAACTCATTTTAAATTTTTTCGCCAATACTCGCGTCAGCGAACGGACGGGACCAACACTATACGTGGCGTGTATGCTGTTGTCAGTAAGTTAATTTATGGGTAAACTGTTTAGTTTTCGCGAGGAATAGTAAGGTTAAATAAAACGCCGTTTCAACTCATTTCCCGTTTTTTTTTTCGGTGCTAGCGTCAGCTAACGGATGGGATGAACACTAGGCGTGACGTGTTTCTGGTTGTCAATTTTTGCCGAGTGCCCCCTCTTGTTGAATTTATTTCTCTATGTTTAAACGGGTAAGCCAAAAAGAATGCAGGAATTTTACGATTTAACAAAGCGGAGACCAAGACGGAACTGTCAATGGAGCCAAGCCTGAAGAGAAGCGCCGTCTTGGTACGTCCTACAAAATTAATTTCCCATTCCTTTTGTTTTTCGATGGTCGCGTCAGCTAACGAATGGGTTGAACAGTAGGCGGGACGTGTTGCCAATTTTTGTCGAGGATGCCCTTTTGTGTAATTTGTTTCTCTATGGTAAATAGGTTTATTAACGTAACAGCCAACACGCGGTCTGCCAATGGAGCCAGCTACCAAGCGAAAAGCGCACTCTTGGTGCATTAAACAAACTCTATGGTTGCCCTGCCATCTCTAACTATGTTTCTCTTTATGTCTCAAACACAACTGTGCTTATGGAAATGCCGATAAAGCTCTATTTACGGAATACGTCCGCCGCCCATGTCTTCATATGCAGACATCCTTTTCTCCCAGTGAAGAACACAAGTCTTCTCGTTTCGCTATATGGAATATATTTGCTATTCCTCTACGTAGCTTCACAGCACACTAGGGCGTGACATCATAATGATTTTACCGCTGAACAGAATATATTAAATCTTCGCGAAGCGGCAATCGCAATGCCGACGCCAAGTTCTTACCTCCCATTACTGTGAAGCTCCCAATAAATAATGCGAAAACTAGCATTTACACGAGCCCGTCCATACGGAAAATGCTCATTCCGTGTATTTTTTAGAAATATCGGATTGCCACTTATGAAACATTTAGCAAATTTTTATCCTGCGTTAAATGACACCTTTGCAGGCCTCTGAAATAGATCACGCCGCCATAATAGAGAGCTTTAGCAGAGCGTTTACGGTCCGCTCCGCTGTGACCGGCGTACCATAAGAATTGGCACATAGCCACTAAGAGAACGCTACCGGGAACACAGACGCGCCTGCGCACAATGCTCATTGCAGCAGCGAAACATAGAACGCTGCCAAAGTTGCGTGAGGAACTCGATTTTGCGAAGCGTCAGGGTGCGTATAATTGCTGCCTTCGTCGTTTTACAGCGCAGCAGAGAGCACGTAACTGGCGTTTCTATGAGACGCGCTTGTTAGATGAGCGAAGTCAATGCTTTCTATGCAGCCAAATATGCGCGGAGCGGAGCGCAAGCAACGCTCTGCTAAACCTTTCTAATGAAGGGACGCTCCGTATCGCGTTGATTACGCGTCTGGTCTGAATCGCATCTCGTCGTCGGCGCATGCGCGGCGACGCAAAATGGCCGCATGTCGGCGTCCTTGGAGTTGCCGACTTTGCTGAACGGGCGCTGGAGTTCGTTATAATAACTCTATACATAATATGCACGTGTCGTCACATCGGCTGCTGTCCTCGGCTTCCGCACTACCTTCCGCCATCTTGGGGCAGCTTATCAACAGGCGCGCGCATAGGCTGGCATAGGCCTATAGGTTTCCCAACATGGCGCTGCCGTAAACCGGAAGCCGCGTAGTATCGTTGAATGAAGTACGTGCATGCATTGTGTAGGTGAACGTTGGTGCCTTTTTTCTGTGTGATGCCAGCCGCGGCAGCTTAGTGCGCAAGGCGTTTCACTGCTGAGCTCAAGGTCATCCATTCAACCGCGCCCGCGGCGGCCGAATTTCGACAGGTACGAAATGGAAAAACAAGGCGTAAAAAGAAAGAAAAAAAAACGCGCGTGTACTTGGATTTAGGTGCACGGTAAGGAACCCCAAATTGGTAAAATCACTCTGGGTTCCTCATTATAGCGTGCCTCATAATCAAACCGGGCGTTCAGCGCATAAAACCCGACATTACCATTTCTAGCGTTATGAGCAAGCAAAGTTTCAAAAGTGTCAGTTTCAGCTGCTTTAAGTATTACGTGGGCTAGTCCTCTTATCCCACCCTTTGTCCGCTTTCTCTCCCTTCTGCTCACTAGGGCGGAGGAAGTTGTGGGTTCAAGGCTTCGGGCCGGGGTGGCCCTTACACCGGCTGTGGTGTCAAAGTGACACTGGTCGCATTTAGCACTGGATACCACGTGCCCAGTCTGTTCAGTCAAAGGGAAGGATCGGCAGACGTAACGTACCACCTAATTTGCAGAATCCCAGGCTTACAATCGGAACGCTCGCTTCTCCAACGGCAAGCTTGCCTCAGTCGGATACATGACAATACATTCCAGAAAACACTGCTTCAATTATTATACTACAAAGGCCTCAAGCAAAAAGGATGTCCTCGAACACATTTGGGGTGTTTATCAACCATGTTTCCGAGTGCATTGCGAGATTTCGACGCCACGCCGAGTTTGCATGTGGCGAAAATGGAGCTCATCAAATGTTCAATACATGGACAAAATTTTACGTTTGCAGCTGTGGTTACATTTGTAAAGAAAGCTGGTACCACACTTCGTCCCTCATTTTAATTTTACGCATCTTTTGTACTACCAGTATACTGCCCATTCACTTACTTGTGTGCATATGCTAGCGCACGGGTTAAAAACGTGGCAAGCAGGTACAAGATTGATGTTGTCTTTAGTGTAGGACACAAACTTTGTCAGGCTTGCCAAGCTGTCCGCAAAATAGTGAACGGAGGGGCAAGTGACAAACATGCAGGATGTTGTGTTAACCAAAAGAAGTAGGTGAATCGCAAAATTCAAGTTGTTTATAAAATACCGTGCTCATGGGGAAAGATTTACCTAGGGCAAACAAATATATATTTAAACATCAGGATCCACGAACATGCGCTCAAGTAAGTATGCATGTATAAAAAATGGCATTGGTTCACATTCAGTGGTTCATTGCCACTTACGATTGTGTAAGCCCAATTTTAATAAAACAGGTTTTGTACAGGTATAGAGCGCAAAAAGAAGTGAAATAATGGATTCCTTATACAAGTTTTTCGAGGGTGACAGATACAGCAGCCAACCCTCGATAGCTTTGTCACAGCTATGTAGTACGGCTTTGTTTTATTTAGCTGAAATGATTGCGAACGATCCTTACTAGCGTCAATCGAATCATCGCTACGTGCACTTTCATAAAGCAAGACACATTCTAAATGAGGAAATAATTTTTTGCTCTATATAAATGCTTGTTCCGGGCTTTTTGTCCATTCATCCAACTTTTGACACCAAGTAAGCAGCAGTTGTTCTAGTACGAACCTCCACTGGACTGCATTTGCTGTAAACGTTACAAGCATGTGTCATTTTTGTCTTTAGACCATTTAGGAATACTGCGTGTAGGGGCGAAGGCCGCGAAAGTCGTGAATGGGCGGCATTAGAAACCAAAGCAATCAATTTGCTTCTGCATACACATGGCGTAGAGAATACCCGACGCATCACAGACAACACAAAAAAATATGAAAACATCTCATTTGCAAGCATTCTCCATTCCCGGACGTAATTTCACACACTTTAAGAGCACTAATACAGATGGGACTGCGGTTTTAGAAAACAACTTGGCCTCAGGCGACGCGATGGTACACAGATGCTCTCAGCAAGACCATGCTAGAAGCTCCCAATATTCCTTCTATTCGCACTCAAGACAAATGCGCGGGTGTAATACCGTTTTCAGTCGTTTATATGACAGAAATTTCAAGGTCCTAGTTTCTGAGTTCCTTGGCGTTATCTTTCCCGCGTTTTGCCGCCACAGCAACACACTCCAGTCTTATCATTCATGGCAATTGGTAGTCGGGTTTTCCACAGCGTGAGTACCTAAACAACGTCTAGGTTGGGGTCACAAAAAGCGTCATAAATGTTTCCCACTGAGATGGACGAAACGCCAAACTTACTTTCTCACCACGACCAAGCCGCTTTTCGTAGACTGTGTCAACCCGCCAGGCGCGGTGAGCGTACCTAGAAAGTATCTGAAAAATAACAAAATTATTTGTAATAATGTTCGAGGTCAGAGAAAGCGCTAATGCTTGTCCCAGTAAGATTTAGTTCACGCGAAACTAGCTACGTTACTCAGGCGGGTGCGGCGAACATGCGCAAAAACTACCGGAAAAAGTTAAAATAATGTTGAGGCCCACAAAAAGCGTCGCAACCATCTCCTAGTACGAGTTATTAACTCAAGTTAACTACGCCAAGACAGCAGAGCTGTGTTTCGCTTACTGCGTCACTAGTCTCGGTTCCGTGTTACAAGAGCCTAAATTTCTTGAAATCCATCGCACACTGTCAAACGAAATTTCTCACCTTGCTCTAGTTCGATAGTGCATTCGCGCCATGTCGAAGTACACAACGAAGGCAAGAATACATCCGCAGCATAAGAAACAGGCCACACCCAAAAGATGGGGATCGCCGAACAGGTGAACTTCACATATGGAGCCGGCCTCGCTCGCTTCGGTGGCGTGTTGGCTGATAAACCATGCATATGATGCGTCTGTAGCGCCGCTAACTCTTTGCTATGTAACGCACGAAAAATAAATCGCGAAGTGTTAGTTCATTGATAGCTAAAACGTTTTTGTTTTAGCGGGAAATAATGAAAAATAAATAAAACGCAGTTTAATTTCACTTGACATTCCTTTTTTTTCGATGCTCGCGTCAGCTAACCGATGGCACTAACACTAGCCGTGACGTGTATCCTGCAGCCAGTAAGTTCCTCTATAGGAAAAACGTTTTAGTTTTAGCGAGAAAGAATAAAATAAAAATGAAACGCTTTCTGAATTGATTTCACATTCAGTTTTTTTTTTTTCACTGCTCGCGTCAGCTAATGTATGGGATGAACACTAGGCGTGACGTGTTTCCTGTTCCCAATTTTGGCCGAGTGTCCCGTCTTGTTTAATTTTTTTCCCTGCAGGTAAACGGGTCAGCCGACAACTGAATTAATTTTACTTTGAACGAAGCGGTGATGGAACTGTCAATGGTGCCAAAACGTAAATAAAGCGCAAATTCCTTTCACATTCCCTTATTTTTTTTCCCATGGTCGGGTCAGCTAGAGGATGGGGTGCACACTAGACGGAAGGTGTTGCCTGTTGCCAGTGTTTGCCGGATGTCGCCTCTTGTTTGATTTGTTTCTCTATTATCCAGAAGTTTTCGTATTTAAAGAGGTGTTGCCAGGATCAGAATGGTCTATGGGGCCAGCTACCTAACGAAAAGCGCGCTCCTGGTACGTTTCACAAACTCCATAGTTGCCCAGCAGTCTCTGCATAAGCTTCTCTTCAGTTCCCCAGCGGAAATGCGCGAATGCAATTGCTGATTAAACAGTATTCGCGTAAAATATACTCCGCCGGCGTCTTTATATGTAGAACTTCTCTGGAATTAAAAAATGCTAGGCTTCTTGTTTCGCTACATGAAGTATATTTACGCGTCCACTACGTAGCTTAATAGCCCACCAAGGCACAACATTATAATGCTTTTACCGCTAAACACATTAGAATAAATCTGCGCGAAGTGGTAACCACAAAGGCACCGCCAAGTTCCTGCCTCCCATTTCGGTCACGCTCGCAATAAATGATGCGAAAACTAGCATTTACACGAGAACGTCCACACGGACAATCTGTAAACGTTTGTCAGCGTATTGTGGAGAAGTATGGGGTCGCCATTTGTAAAACATTTAGCTAATTATTGGCGTGCCTTAAAGGATGCCTTTGCGGGAACCTTAACAAGATAGCACCTCCATAATCAAGAGAGCCTCCGTATCGCTTAGATTGCGCGTCTCGTCTGAATGGCATCTCGTCGTCGGCGCAAGGCGGCGGCGCAAAGTAGCAACATGGCGGCGTCCTGTCAGTTGCACGTCTCAATGCATGAGTGCCAGATTTGCATATGTTGCCTCGATAAGTGAACGTTGGGGCCTTTTTTATGTGTGACGCCAGTGGTGGCAGCTTGGTGTGTAAGGCGCTTCACTGCTGAGCGCAAGGTCGTACATTAAATCGCGGCCATGGCGGCCGAATGCCCACGGGAAAAAGGAACAGAAATACGCGCGTGTGCTTGGATTCAGGGGCACGTTGAAGAATTCGAAATTGATAAACTCACTCCGAGTCCCTCACTGTAGCGTGCCTCATGAGCAAAGCGGACTTTTGGTGCGTAAAACCCAACATTCAAATTTCTAGCGTTATGAGCGAGTGAAGTTTCAAAAGTGTTAGTTTCAGCCACTGTATATATTTCGTGGGCAAGTGCTCTTATCCCACCCTGTGTCTTCTTCCGCCCCCTTCACCTTACTAGGGCGGAGGAAGTTTTGCTTAGAAGGCTTCGGGCCAGGGTGGCCCTTACAGCAGCTGCGGCCTCAAAGTGGAATTGATCATATTCAGCAGTGGGTGCTACGTGTCCAGACTACTCAGTGCCAGTGACGGATAGGCAGATGCCGCGTACCACCTAATACGCACAGGTCCAGGCACACAATTGGAACTCTCGCGTCTCCTATTGCAACCTTGCCTCCGCTACATGCAGTGTCGCATCCAGCTATGACCGCTGGGCACACGGCAATAGATTCCCCAAAACACAGCTTCAATTAGTGCACTACACAGGGCTTACAGCACAGATATAATAGAGATATACACATCAAGGATTAAGGCTTCAGGACAAGTCGTGATCACAATAAAAACATATAAAAACTCTCTCTTGGAACTCGTAATACGCTGTTTATCAACTATGTCTGCGAGTGCCATGGGCAATTTCGACGTCGTGCCGAGTTTGCATCTGGCAAAAATGGGGATCCTAAGATGTTTAATGCATGGCGAAAATTTTAAAATTTTTAGCTGTAGTTACATTTGTAAAGAAAACTGGCGTCACACTTCGTCCCTTTTTTCCATTTTTACGCAGAGTTTGTATCATTACCAAAATTCATTGTTCAACTAAACAAGACACTTGAACATGTTGCTTGAAAAAAAGAGGTATACCGAGGGTGATGCGTAGACGACACCAAAAGTGTCAGATTTAACCACAGCTGCTGCAGTAAATTAAGTATTCACGCAGGGCGGAAGCGTTTGAAATGTGTTTCACGAAGGGGGGGGGGGGGGGGCTGCAGAATTTAGCACGCTTTCCAGGGACCACGATTATTGCCCTAATGATTATTTTGCCTTCGAGGCCAGGCACTCATGAGGTCTGGCCAGTCTGAGCTGACAAGCGAAGTGTATACCACTCGCGCTAACGATAGTGTCTGCTCAGTGTTGCAACGTCACATGCCGCGCAAAGTACTTAAATTTCAAACCAAACGCCGTTTGCAGTTCTCCGCGGAGGCGCCGCCTCCCAACGAGGGAGTCCATGATTGTATCGCGCAAGTGCGCCTATGTACATGGCAGCCCTTTGACGCCGCTCATAGTGACACGTGACTACAAAAATTATTTAAGCCAACATCATTTATTCGTTTGCTATGTTGTTTCAATGGAGGACTTAGAGCGAAGAGAAGTAATGAAACACGCAAGCCTAATGTCCTCGTGTTTTTCTTTTACTTCGTGCCGTATGGTAAGAGAGATGTACTTCCAATTCGTCTCCTTGTTCCCACGTCACGCATTTGCGGGCGCAGTAAACCAAACTAGGTCGTTTCTGCTTGCGTATTCCATCGCCGCGGTCATGCTCTTTCATTCTCTCACGCCTACCTCATTGCTCGCGATTACGGCGCTGATCAGGTGTTCTTGTGCATGCAGAACGCGAGAAATCACTTGCTGCGCAAAACAAGACAGACAAAAGAGCTCGCCCGCGATACCGTCACCGGAACTTTACCACTCAGCAAAAATGCGACAGAGCAAATAGAAGGCACGACCGGTGACGTATCCGTCAGGCCATCCTCCGGCCGTGGCATGGGAGAGCGAAGGGGCGGAATTTCGCTTGCTGAGCCTAGAGAGGCAAAATGGAGAGGGCGTCTATTTGGGTGGTTACGCTCGTCTGCTGCAATCACGGGTTAGTGCCACGGCAAATATTCCTATCTCTACTATTATTGATCGAATTTAAAGAAGTGTTTCCGTAGAACGCTCCTTAGAAGGCACGTAACCACATCCAAAGGATAACCAAAATATAATTGTGGCTCTGTGAGGGTTCTCCTAAAAAGGGCGCTTACCATAGCACTTGTGCTAACCTGATAACCTCGCTGACATTAATGACCCATTAACCTTCAGACAAAAAATATCTGCATATTTGGCTAGTACTTAGCTAAAAACTAGTATCTGTTCAGTTTTGTTATTTTTAACTTCATTGCTATTTATTTATGTAAGCATTTCTTCTAAGGTTGTTTGCTTTACTGTATACTGAAAAGCTAACACCTGTTCGTTTACCTTCCTTGCTTTTTATTTTTGTTTACTTCGCGTTCTTTGTTTATTATTTGATTCTCTTTTTGTTCATACTTATGTAACAAAAGCTATGTTTTTGCTCCGCATTTGTTATCTGTACCGCCCCCCTCACGCAATACTCCTTCTGGAGCCTGTGAGGTATATGAAATTAATAAATAAATGTGCGCATGCCTATGTACCAGTTTTCGTATTAAAGAAGGTCACAGTTTCGTCCAAATGGCGGAGTACTTAATTGCAATAGTGAAGTGCTAGACAACTACGCGTCGTAAGGTTGATAGTTTTATGGGCTACCTAGCTAAACGTAAACATTTTCTTGCTAAAAAAAAATAGCAAGCACGATCTCATGTGCACCTAGTCAAACAGGAGCCACGTTGTCATGATGAAGTACTGTCGGCATCAAGAATGGAACTCTTGGAGCAGCCTCTCACTTCAGGGCATTTGCGACAAGTGAGTTTACGCGATCTCTAACACTTATGGACGCTGGAAGACAACGCACGTGAAGCGACACGCCATCTTGGCTCCCTCCACTCTGCGCCCGCTGTAGGTTACCTCCGATGTACCGCACGCAACCAGGGAATGTGCTCAACCACCCGAAGAACCATGCGCAGCCACTGGCCCCGACCTTCCCAGCCCGTCCCATGTGTGCCATACTATGGCCACCATACATACATACATACATACATACATACATACATACATACATACATACATACATACATACATACATACATACATACATACATACATACATACATACATACATACATACATACATACATACATACATACATACATACATACATACATACATACATACATACATACATACATACATACATACATACATACATACATACATACATACATACATACATACATACATACATACATACATACATACATACATACATACATACATACATACATACATACATACATACATACATACATACATACATACATACATACCTACATACATACATACATACATACATACATACATACCTACATACATACATACATACATACATACATACATACATACATACATACATACATACATACATACATACATACATACATACATACATACATACATACATACATACATACATACATACATACATCGTAGTACGTGTACGTACGCAGTGCACAAGTATCCGGAAGAATTTAACTTTGTTGTCTTTTTGTTGAACAATGTCCATAACTTGTACAATCTCGAGGGCCGAAATTGAAGGGCAATTTCTTGAAATTCATCAAAGGGTTTTAATGCGGGCTTACAATTGATAAGCCCTACCCTTAGTTCAGCTCAACGACAGATTTTTTATTTATTTATTAATTTATTTATTTATACATACAGGTGTCGAATCAGCCAGGTAGGGCGGGAGGTGAGCGAGATTATACTGAGTGACGTAAAAAAAATTACCGACGATTACGTTACATCCTAATGCGAAATTTGAGCGCAGCAAAATAGATTGAGGCAAAGAAATCGAGCAACACATGTATGCGCTATCACAGAATTTTTTTTAATTTTTCACACGTATTCCTTTAACAAAGACTCCACTAACAGTTCTTGACAGTCATGAAGGAAGCTTTGTGGTCGGAGAAATAGACTGATATATGTTCGACTTGGTACACCAATGCTTGATTCTCAAAGACGAGATCTATACAAGTGCCTCGCGAAGTTGTCACAGCCGTGGGACGCGTTACGATGGCTCTCTGATTGCCACCGCACAGGGCGAACGGCAGCGGCAATTTCGGCTCGGGCGGTGCACAAATACAGATCCGCCGCCACCGATCTGGCTCTCTGATTGCCACCGCACAGGGGTTGCATTGGAGGAGGAGCGAAGAAAGGAATTAAGTTCGAGCCGGCGCTTTGACAACCGGAGACTCGCAGGAAGTGGGGGGAGGGGGGCGGCGTGTACACCCAGCGGCAAACGATGGGGGCAGAAGCGCGCGCAGCAAGCGGACAACACGATAAAGGCAGGACGGAAGAGATAGCAGCGACTGACTGATGCCGCTGACGCCGATAGTGAGTCAACCCCAGCTGCGGAGTTGGTTTCAGGGACAACGCCACCGATGCCGACACAAACAATATGATACCCTCGCTTCCGCAGCGCTAAGAACCAGGTCTAGCCGTGGGAAGGTGGTCACGTATTCGTCGACGTGCCGGGGCCTACGTGAAATAACCGGCGCGTCGGGAACTGAAGAGCCCCCTATCCGCCACACAAGAACAGGGGGGAGGGGGACCCTTTCCTCCTCTTTCTGCATGGCGGCGACGGTGTTCTATGCAGTCACGTTATCTTGACTCTCTAGCGGCGTCAGCGGCATGCAGCGGTATCAGTCGGTCGCTGCTAGCGCTGGGGGGACGCGAAACCCAGGAACGGACGCCAAAGAGCTGCGCTCTAAAAAGAAAGGGAAAGGTTTTTCCCCTTTTTCACTTTTTGCTTTTATTCCTTTCTTATTTTGGTTTTACATTAGTGATGACTGTTGCCTAGACCAAGGAAATAATTTTGGGTGGTCCTGCGCAATAGCAGCCCCTCCTCCCTCCCCCTGTGTACATAAAGCCCTGTTTTCCATGAATAAAATTCAGTTGAAGTCCGGCGTTCGTGTTGTCTTTCTCTTCTCGTCCGTGTTCAATTGTACGCTGGAACGATGTTTCAGAATACTAATCACAACCAACTAGCCCAGCTGTCGATACTTAGCGATATCGTTTCAGATGCTTTTTTTCCCGTTGCTTGCGTGAGCTAACGCATAAGTTTACGACTAGCGATTACGGGTTTCGTCTAGCCAGTTCTTGTTGAATTTCTTTCTCTATGATTTACACAAAATTCCTTTCAGATGCTTTTTTTCGGTGCTTGTGTGAGCTAACGCATAGGCTTACGACTACCGATTACGGGTTTCGTCTTGCCAATTCCTTTCTCTATGATTACACACAAGAAGCCTTCGCCATGGAAGTCGCTGCAGCCGTGTCGATGGAGCCAGCATCCAAACGAAAAGCGCACTCATGGTACGTTACACAAACCCCATAGGTGCACTGGAATCTCCACACAAGTTTCTTCTTCAGTTCTCAAAATGAGCTGGGCTTATGCGAACGATGATCAAAAAGTACTTGCGTAAAACATCCACAGCTCGCGTCTTTATATGGAGACCTCTTTTCTTTTATTGAAAAATGCTAAACTTTTTTATTTGCATTACGGAGTATATTTGCCCGTCCACTAGCTTAATGACGCAATAAGGCATGACATCGCAATAATTTCACCGCTAAACACATTAGAGTAAATCGGCGCGAAGTGGCAACAGGGAAAGTTGCCGCCTAGTTGCTATTTCCCATTTCTGCTAGGGTCACAATATGCAATACATGATGCGAAAACTATCATTTACACGAGCACGTCCATACGGACAGTGTGTAAAGCTCCTGCATATTTAGGAGAAATACAGGATGACCATTTATGATTCGTTTCGCTTATTTTTATCGTGCCTTAAATTTTGCGTTTGCAGGCCTCTGAGCAAGATAACGCCATCATAACGAAGAGGGGCTCAGCATCGCGTTGATTGCGCGTCTTGCCTGAATCGCATCTCGTCCTTGGCGCATGCGCGGCGGCGTAATGTAGCCACATGGCGGCGTCCTCGCAGTTGTAGATTTAAATGCATGGGCAAGGTCGACCCAAATAGGTTGCGAAGCTTCAAACGAAAGCAGTTCAGTAAAAATTCTCACCGACATCAGCAAGGGTGGTTATGGGAACAGTGACAGGAAAAGATAAAACATCGGAAAAGATTGGAAAAGATTATAGCGTTTTTTAATTCAAGCGAGACACAGTTACATTCATTAGCGAATAATAAAATTCTTGGTTCCATTTTACACATTCCTGAGGAGTTAAAGAAACAGGAGTTTCTTTAGTTCTCTTCTTACTAAAAAACACATTTCTTTTCAGCGCCCACTGTTACGGAGGCGTTGACGCCGCAATTGCTCTTCGTGCAATGTACCTTTTGAAGCGCGCAGAAAGGCACGCTCGTAAAGTTAACCTGTTGAAATACGCCCCCCTTCCCTTCCCCCCCCCCTCCCACGTTGTGCTTTCTTACTTGTCGAGGTTTGTCTGAATTTGGTGACTCGTGGTAACTTCATCACCTAGAGCACTTCACACATGCACTCATGAGCACTCCAACCTAAAGCTTTCGTTGGCCTCCAAAGAAAGTATGTTCTCTGCAGGGGTGCGATTTCGACAACCGTAGGGTTGGCTTTTTTCTGCATCGCTTTCCGCGCTGAATGCTCGATACGCTCATCAAGTCGAATGGCGGAGCATTCGAATACATAGCTTTAAAGGCAGGCGAACAAAACAAGTTTCGCGCCTTCCAAAACAAAATGGCTTCACTTCTGTTTTCAACGGATATGACATCACACTATTTTTTTTCTGCCGGAATTGTTCCCTCTACATACACATGGCGCTAAGCCACATGAGCCGGCGATAAACCGCCATGTTTTGAACGTATGGACTCCTAGGGAAGCTTCGTTACCAGGTATATTTACCTTGGCATGGGCGCACGAGTTAGCTTTGTTAACTCGATAGGTGAGCGTTGGAGCCTGTTTTGTGTGCCACTGTCGCTTAGTGCGTCAAGCTTTTCACTGCTGAGCTCAAGGTCCTACATTCAACAGTGGCCACGGCGATGGAATTTCGATGGGGGCGAAAAGGAAAAAGAAGACGAAAAAAGAATAAGAAACAAAAAGACGAACGCGTACCTGGATTTAGGTGCACCTTAAAGAACCCAAAATTGGTAAACTCGCTACGAGTCCCTCATTATGGAGTGCCTCATAATCAAAGCGGGTTTACGGCACGTAAAACCGAACAGTAAAATTTCTAGCGTTATGAGCAAGCAATGTTTCGAAAGCGTCAGTTCCAGCCACTATATATATTGCGTGGGCAAGTGCTCTTATCCCACACTCTGCTCCATTATCCCACTTCTGCTCCCTCCCCGTTCCCCTTACTAGGGCTGAGGAAGTTGTGGTTAAAAGGCTTCGGACCGGGGCGGCTCTTACGCCAGCTGTGATCTCAAAGTGGAACTGGTTGCATTTACCATGGCGTGCTGCATGCCCAGACTGCTCACTCCCAGTGACGGATAGGCAGATGCGTACCACGTAATATCTAGAATTCCAGGCTTACGATCGGAATGCTCGCGTATGCGACTGCAAGCTTGCCTCCGCTACAGTGACACAACCAGCTATGACCACTGGGTCCTTGATAAAAGATTCCACAAAACGCACTGATTCAATTAGTACACTACGCAGGCCTGACAACAGACATATATTACAGACATACACATCAAGCATCAAGGCTTCAGGGCAATTCGTTATCAAAATTAAAAAATATATGAAAAGGAAATGCTCGAACTCGTTACACGGTGTTTATCAACCATGTCTCCGAGTGTTTCGAAGATTTCGACGTCCCGCCGAGTTTGCATGTGGCGAAAATGGGGCTCATTTGACGTTTCCTGCATGGCGAAAATTTTCATTTCGTAGCTGTGGTTACATTTGTAAAGAAAACTGGTCGCACAGACTGTCTCTAATTTCAAATTTTACGCATGCTTTGTATCATTACCGAAATTCATTCTTGATGTAGACAAGGCACTTGATTATATAGCTTGAAAAGAAGAGGCACGACGTGGGTAATGCGTAGACGAAATCAAAAGCGTCTGATTTAACCGCAGCTTTTGTATTAAATTACGTATTCGATCAGCGCGGGAGCCTTTTCAATTTGTTTCATGAAGGGGGCTGCTGAATTTAGCAGGCTTTCCTGGAACAAATATTACTACCTTCGATATTATGTTCCCTTCATGGACTGGCCCCTCACCAGGTCTGACCATAATGAGCTAAGAAGCGCACTGCATACCAGGCGCGCTAACGGTCGTGTCTGCTACGTATTACTTTCTTATGCGTCGCGCTAAGAGCTTAAATGTTGCACGAAACGCCGTTTGCCGTTCTCCTCGCGGGCACCGCCCTTCCAGAGAGAAAGTCGACGTATATCGCGCAAAGGTGCCTACGTACATGGCAGCGCTGTGACGTCACTCGTAGTGACACGTGACTTCAATAATAATTCATGCCGAAATAATTTTTTCGTTTACTACGATTCTTCAAAAGATGAGTTCGAGTTAAGAGAAATAATGAATCATACTAGTGGAATGTCCGCATGTTTTTATTTCACTTCGTGCCGTGTGGCAATAGAAGTACTTCCGTTTCGTCTGCTTGTTCCGATGTAACACCGTTGCGCGCGCAGACAACGATTCTGTGTCGTTTTCTAGCGTATTCCAACGCCGCCATCATGCTCCTTCGTCATCTCACGGCTGCCGTGAGATGTAATATATCGCAATTGCTACGGAAGCGTGGATGTATGATTTTCCCCTTTGTTAATTACTTCTCTCCACCTTGCGGGTTTCTGCAGAACTATTACATCATGAAATAATTTCTAAAAATATCTGCGCTACTCTCAACCCTGCTCGCAGCCGCTGCATTTCTTGGGAGTGAAATGCGAAAACACCCTTTGTACTTAGATTTAGGTGCATGTTGAAGAACACCTGGTGGTCCACATTTCCGGTGTCCCCCAGTAGGGCGAGCCTCATGATCGGAACATGCATTCGGAACTTAAAACACCATATTTATTCATCTTAACCCCACTGTTTCAAAGCTTTGGCTGATGTGCATGTCGAAAGGAACGTCTCCAACGAATTTCACTGACATCCACAGTGCTCCAAATATCGCAGAAGTTAACCTATATGCTCAATAAGTTAAGCACAGAAGTATCAATGACGTTCTGTATTGCCCGCCGTGGTTGCTATTGTGTTGGGTGGCTCAGCATGAGGGCGCGGGATCGAATACCGACCTTGGCGGCCGCATTTCGACGGGGGCGAAATGCGAAAACACCCGTGTACTTAGGTTTAGGTACAGTTTAAAGAAACCGAGGTGGTTCAAATTTCCGGAGTGCCATAATACAGCGTGCCTCATAATCAGATCGGGGTTTGGGCCCGTAAGATCCCATACTATAATTTTTGTGATGTCCAGTATTTATTGAAAGTTCGACCTAGTACAATGTCAGTGGAGCGAATGCTTAACCCTTTGAGGGTCGATTTTTTTCGCCACATGCGACCACTCAGGATCGATTTTTTTTTATTGCACATAAAAATTCTTCAGGGGGAGCTATTTCGAAAAAAAATTACTGTAATTTTTCTAGGGTGACCGTTAAGTGAGAAAAAAAAATGTTTGGCGTTGGCATATATGAACTGTTTATTCAAGAAAAACAATAAAAATAGCAAATAAAGTTATAAGATTTTCAAAAAATTGGCGCATTGTTATACACAATGTGCACACGAGAAAAAAACACAAGAAAAATGCGCACACAAAAATTTTTTGCAAGTCTCAAATGTTCCTTTTGCACTAATACTTCTTCAGCGTGTGGAATTTCTTGAAGCATGGCTCCACGCAGAGCGGTTTGTTGCACTCAGCGCGCATGTACCTTGTATGGTATGAAGGACTTTATTTAGGTCCTGAGGGATCAGTCTGTCCTCGCGATGTTTTTGCTGCTGAGTGGTGTTGGCGCAGACATGGCACCTCCTCTGGGTACTGCTTCCCTGAGCAGACGTGGGAGGCAACTTCGGAATAAAGGGCCAAAAAAGGAAACGCATGCACGGCGGCATCCTTCGTATGCGGAGCCCTGTGAGCAACAACCGAGCGGGTAACAGGCGGTCACCTTTTGAGTGACAAGAACGAAATAGCCATCAGTTTTGCGAGCAAAAGAAGCCGAAACCGCGTGCGGAACAAAACCGAAACTAACCGCCGCGCGCCCGCGAGCGCGCCAATGCGCGAGCGGTAGCAGACGCGCCGGAGCAAGAAAAAAGTATAGAACAAAAACTGATAGAGAGAGACGCGAGAAAAAAATTTCATGTATTCCCACATAGTAGCACCACATGCCAGGCAAGAAAAAGTTAGGAAATTAGCGCGCGTTTTAAACGTACAGACGGCGCCGTAAATATACGGCGTCGACCATTTTCGGACCTGTTCGCGGCGCCGTATATTTACGGCTTCGACCCTCAATGGGTTAAGAAAAATGCACTATATATTATGGCGAAACGGTTTAGGCCAGAAGAAGAAATGAAGAAAAGGGAAAGACCCGATATACAGTCTAAGAAAAAGCGCGCCGATTTTATAGCTAAATGGTTAAGCTTAGAAGAACGCATGAATTTCTATATTTAATCAACGTCGGGAGCAACCTGCTGTCAATGGAGCCACAGCATAACGAAAAGTGCGCTCCTTGTATGGCACAAAAACTCCATGGGTGCCTCGGGATCTTTGCAAAAGTTTTTTATTCTTTCCCGAAGGATGCAGAGTATAAACAATTTCTAATCAAGCAATAATTACGCGAAATATACAGAGCTTGCGTCTTTATATCGAGATCTTCCTTAATGCTGTATAATATGCTAGCCTTCCCGTTTTGCTCTATGGAGTATATGATATTGTCCACCCAATGCGTGGCTTGATAGCACACCAAGTCATAACATCCTAATTATTTTACCGCTAAACGCAATGGACTAAAGTGCGCGAAAAACAGTGGCAACGGCAAAGGCGCCACCAAGTTGCTACCTGAAATTTGCCTCAGGCTAATAATATTCAACATATAATATCAAACTAGACCTTACATGAGCACGCCTTTGTCGAAAACTTGCAAAGCTCAGTCCATGCATTTTGGAGAAATATCGGATGGACATTAATAAAACGTTTAGCTCATTTTTACCTTGCGTTAAGGGCTGCATTTGCAGGTTCCTGAACAAGATGGCGCCACCATAGGAGGCTCCGTTTCGCGTTCATATCGCTCCTCGTCCGAATCGAATCTCGTCGTCGGCGCCTGCGCGGTGTCGCAAAGTTGCAACATGGCGGCGCCCTTGCAGGTCCCGATTTCACTGCATGAGCGGTGTGGCGAGCGTTTCTTCTATAGAGTTGGTTATATTATCGCTACAGCTGAACGTTGCAGTCTTTTTTACAGTAATACCAGCCGCGGTAGTTCAGTGCTTAAGGCGTTTCACTGCTGAGTTCAAGGTCGTCCATTCAATAGCGGGCACGGCAGCCGACTTTCGATTGGAGCAAAATGAAAAAAAAAGACGACAAAAAAGAAAAAGAAAAAGGTAACAAAACACGCTCGTGTACTTGGACTTAGGTACAGGGTAAACAACCCTAAATTGGAAAAGCCAAACCGAGTCCCTCATTGTAGCGTACTGCATACTAAAAGCTGTTTTTCAGCACATAAAACCCAACATACCAATTTCCAGACTGATGAGCGAGCGAAGTTTCAAATGCGTCAGTCTCAGCAACGATAAAAATTGCCTGGGCATGTACTCTTATCCCACTGTGTGTGTGTGTGCTTCTTCCCCGTTGCCGTACTAGGGCGCAGGAGTTCTTGCTTAGGAGGCGTCGGGCCGGAGTGGCCCTTACAGCGGCTGTGATCTCAAAGTTACACTGGTCGCATTTACCACTGCGTGCTACCTGCCCAGACTGCTCAGTCCCAGTGATGGATAGGCAGATGCGTACCACCTAATCTGCACAAGTCCACGCTTACGATCGGAACGCTCACCTCTCCTACTGCAATTCGGCCTCCTCTTTGAGTGACGCAATCACCTATGACCGCTACATACGTGATGACAGATTCCACAAAACACTACTTCCATTCATACACAAGACAGGCCTCACACAACCCACGTAATACAGATTACCCACGAATAATTAAGCCTTCAAAGCAAGTTGTTATCGTATTTTAAGTATATATAAAATAAAGAAGCGCTCGAACACGTTGCAATTGGTTTATCAGCCGCGTTTCCCGGAGTCGTGGAAAACTTCGCCATCACACCGAGGTTGGGTGTGGCTAAAATGGGGCTCATCTTATGTTTAATGCATGGCGAAAATTTTAAGTTTGTAGCAGGGATTACATTCGTAAAGAAAACTGGTCCCACAAACTCTCCGTCTTTTCAATGTTTATGCATGGTTTTGTACCATTTCTCAGATTTATTGCTAAACTGAACAAGGCAATTGACTGAATTGCTGTAAAAGATCGGTTATGTTATGGTGGATCCACAGGAGAAATCAAAAGCGTCAAAATTACCCACAGCGTTCGTAGGTAAGAATGAATGCCAGCAGCGTACAATTAAGTACGCTGCTGGCACGCTGCAAGAAAGCGTAACATTAAGTACGCTTTCCAGGGAGAAGTATTACTGCCAGCGTGATTATATTGGCTTCAAGGCCGGGTTGACCAGGTCTGGCCAGCTTTAGCTGATAACCGCAGTAGATACCACTCAAGCTGACGATCGCGTCGGCTAAGTATTGCATCATTACACGCCACGCAAAGTGTTTAAATGTCAAAGCAAACGCTGTTTGCCGTTGTCTTCACGGGAGCCGCCCTCCCACCGAGAAAGTCGACGTATATCGGGCAAGTGCACCTATGTACGTGGCATCGAAGTGACGTCACCCATAGTGACACGTGACTTCATAAATTATTCAAGGTGACATCATTTACACGTTTACTGTGTTGTTTCCATAGACCAGTTAGGGTTTGGAGAAATCTCGAAACACACAAACGGAATGTGCGCATGTTCTTTCTTTTTTACATCGTGGCGTATGGTAAGGGATATGTACTTCCGTTTCATCTGCTTGTTCCCACGTCATGCAGTCGCGCGCGCGGAGAACGAAACTATGTCGTTTTCTACCGTGTTCAATCGCCACGATTATGCTCTCTCATCATCTAACAGGTGCCTCGTTGCTCGTGAATATGGCACAGATTAAGTGTTGTCGTGAAGGAGGTGTTCTCGCCAGCTGCGCGAAAAGTAACAAACGCAACCGCTTGTGCGGGAGACCACCCTCCAAAGTGGACTCGTCGTCCTTTCGACAGGTTCACTGACATGCTGACCATACTTTTGACCAATGCTAAGAACTCTAGTTAGGAGACAAGTTATACATTGTTTGAGGCTGCAAAAACAAATTAAAACGTTTCCATGCATGATCCCGTCAACCCGGCGCAACATTTACGTGCAGTCACACGAGCTGGCTTGCAGTCACATTAAATTACATTATTAGTTACTGAGAGAAGAGAAACTGCCATTGTCAAACGCAGTACGAATAACACATAAGTGGCGCATTTATGATCATCATGGATGCGACAACCAGCTGATAAAATTCAATGTTCTCTTGAGACATAGGGGAAAGTGGAAAAAAACTCGCCACTGGTGAATTGTCATACAGTGCGTAGGATTCTCCGGAACCATTCCCGAGGAATCTTATACCAGGGGGAAATTGTTCGAACACCTTCCTTATACTCCACTCTTGAAACCAAGACTGCCGCAGTTTAGATGTCGAGCCACTCCCTAATACACCACGCACACTGATGATATCGGCAGTAAACTCGTTTGTAGCGCCAGTCTTGTTTTGGTAAATGAAAACAAAATTATTGTCGTGTTGTTTTTTGCGGTCCTACAATTTGCCCGCCGACATCCTCGCCTGCATTCCAACGCGCCCTCCTCAGATGCTTCTTGCTGTTGTTGCTGACAGAATACTCTCGGTGGGTGCGTTTTCAGCGTGAACCTTCATCGCAGAAGCTTTCGCTTTCGCTGAAAATGTGCCTCTGGAAACGCTGCGTTCCGTATGCACTTACTCGGCTAATTCAGGTCTCTGCGTTCCTCGTCCCTTAGCAATTTTTTAATGCATAAGCATTTTTTGGCGAGCTCCCCAGCCCTGTCACGCGCAAGGTGCACGGCATCGTATGTGCACGAAAACGCATAATTCGCAACTTTAAGACATTTAGTCGTTGTGATAATGTGAATACATATTATTGGTAGCGTTTAGCGATGTAGAACAATTTAGAGCAAAATAAAGATACCCGTAGGAATGCAGTTCTAAGAAAATGCATGGGAAAGTTTATAGTATGGATAAAGCAGCGAAAATTTGAGAGTGGGTGAACTTGAAATTTGGCCTTGGGGAAAAATTGAAATTTGGAAATGGGCCAACTGACATTTCTGGGTGAGCGAACTTGAAATGTAGGATGGGCGAAATTTAAATTTCAACCTGGGGCAACTACAATTTGGGAATAGACCAGCTGAAATTTAGGAACGAGACAACTGAAATTAGGAAGGTGGGATAAGGTAAATTCGGGATTGGGCCAAACTGAAAATTGGGGTTGTCCCGATTTGAAATATGCATGTGGGCCAAATTAATAGGGGTCGCTGCACTTCAATTTTGGGGCAGGCGAACTTTGATTTCGACACTTGAAGTTTTGCGTTGTCGGAATGAAAATGTGGGGTTTGGCCAACTTTAAATTTCAGGAAAAGGCCAACTAGACATTTATGAGGGACCCGATGTCTCTACGCGCTTGTTCCCAGAATTTTCAATTGATTGGCACGATTGCATTGAAGAAGCCGCAGGGAGCGAGAAATTCCGACAATTGCCTACTAAAGCCTAAGCATTCTTTGCCACAGGAAAGACCATGGGCAGACGCGCATAAGCTTGGAAAATCAGGTAAGCAAAACGAAGTAAACACGAGCTCACAGCGGAGCCAAACAATGCTTACGCATCAGTAGACAATTCTCTTAAATGTGTGTAGCTATTTGGGAAGTGGTGCACTCACAGAATTTTCATTTCCAAGTAATGAAAGCAATAACGTCTTTTGTAAATTATTTTCCAGCCAATGATGTGATGGAAATGCCCCGATGTCCAGTGCGCCCATCGCGAGTAAATTCTCACGATAGTTTCGGCCTTAGGGTTTCATAAAATAAAATTCACAGGGTCACTTGTGTTATCCCTAAAACCAAGGAGAATGGTCAGGTGCCGATACATGAAAGACGGACACATAACCGACACATCCAACTTGATTCATTTACTCATCCTCCTCATTCGCTTAGTCACTCCCTTATTTTGCTTCGCGTACTTCGCTTAGTCATGCCTCTTAATTATAAAGGACGCAGTTGTTACACCCTAGGTATTGGGTTTGAGCGCCTTAGCTGTGCCCTAATTAACTGTGCCTGAATTAACCTCGCATTTATTACCACCAATGTTCGGGAGTTCGACTCTATAAAAGGATCATGGTTAGACACCAGCAAAATTATCAGCATTCGCAGCCATAATTAACGCCAAAGGTTGTTCGTTCAACTCCCACCATATGTAGAGGCCTCGTAGCCTTTTCGTACCTTTCGTGTCGTCATCGCATTTACGCTCATAGGCGACTGACCGATGAGACATAAGGCTTTCGCCTGAATCACTAAACTGAACCCTGGCGTTGCGATCATTCGGCCGGTATGGGAATGATGGACAGTGAGAGCATCTGTCTGATCTTCATGCTCGTGGCTTCAACCGTTTTAGGACGCCGCTCTTTAACGCTGCCCCACATTCAGTGTTTGTCGGAGTTAAAAACGCTGAACGTCGGTCGGCCTTCAGGTGCGCGTTGCTGTGCGCTCAGCATCGCGATCGTCGGCGTCCCTCGGCCTCACCGAGGGAGCGATAAGCGCAAAGGACGCAAGAGCGAACGCGGAGCAAAGCGGGGGTTGAAACACAGCAGTAGCGAGGAGAGCGCGAGGATGGAAACGGTGCAACTTAGAGCGAAAGCATGAGGCAGAAAGCGGAGGAAAAGAGCATGGCGGAAGGGTGTGGAAGAAAGCAGAGTGCCGCACGAGACCACGACATGGGGCAACAGTGATGTACGCCGTACTGTACCGTGACCTCATTACTAAGGCATGCAGCGAGCGCTTGGCGAGTGTGTCCACTGATACGAAATATGGAAACAATGCTCTGGCTTGTGCTTCGAAACCAGACGCGCGTTCCCGTGTTCCTGCTTTCTTTCTCGACAATGAGTGATGAACCAGTAGAATTCGACACGTTTAAAGAGCGGCGCTCAAATTTTGCATCATGGAGCATCGTAGTCATCGGTGAATTCCATTCCAGCTTCATTTCATCATCATCATCATCATCATCATCATCATCATCATCATCATCATCAGCCTAGTTACGCCCACTGCAGGGCAAAGGCCTCTCCCATACTTCTCCAACTACTCCGGTCATGTACTAATTGTGGCCATGTTGTCCCTGCAAACGTCTTAATGTCATCCGCCCACCTAACTTTCTGCCGCCCCCTGCTACGCTTCCCTTCCTTTGGAATCCAGTCCATAACCCTTAATGACCATTGGTTATCTCTCCTCCTCATTACATGTCCGGCCCATGTCCATTTCTTTTTCTTTATTTCAACTAAGATGTCATTTACCCGCGTTTGTTGCCTCACCCAATCTGCTCTTTTCTTATCCCTTAACGTTACACCGATCATTCTTCTTTCCATAGCTCGTTGCGTCGTCCTCAATTTAAGTATAACCCTTTTCGTAAGCCTCCAGGTTTCTGCCCCATATGTTAGTACTGGTAACACGCAGCTGTTATACACTTTCCTTTTGAGGGATAGTGGCAACCTGCTGTTGATGATTTGAGAATGCCTGCCAAACGCACCCCAGCCCATCCTTATTCTTCTGATTATTTCAGTCTCATGATAGGGATCCGTGGTCACTACCTGCCCTAAGTCGGTGTATTCCCTTACCACTTCCAGTGCCTCGCTACCTATCGTAAACTGCTGTTCTCTTCCGAGACTGTTAAACATTACTTTAGTTTTCTGCAGATTAATTTTCAGACCCACCCTTCTGCTTTGCCTCTCCAGGTCAGTGAGCATGCATTGCAATTGGTCTCCTGAGTTACTAAGCAAGGCAATATCATCAGCGAATCGCAAGTTGCTAAGGTATTCTCCATCAACTTTTATCCCCCATTCTTCCCACTCCAGGTCTCTAAATACCTCCTGTAAACATGCGGTGAATAGCATTGGAGAGATCGTATGTCCCTGTCTCACGCTTGTCTTTATTGGGATTTTGTTGCTTTCTTTGTGGAGGACTACGGTGGTTGTCGAGCCGCTATAGATATCTTCCAGTATTTTTACATATGGCTCATCTACACCCTGATTCCGTAACGCCTCCATGACTGTTGAGGTTTCGACTAAATCAAACGCTTTCTCGTAATCAATAAAAGCTATATATAAGGGTTGGTTATATTCTGCACATTTTTCTATCACCTGATTGATAGTGTGAATATGGTCTATTGTTGAGTAGCCTTTACGGAATCCTGCCTGGTCCTTTGGTTGACAGAAGTCTAAGGTGTGCCTGATTCTATTTGCGATTACCTTAGTAAATACTTTGTAGGCGACGGACAGTAAGCTGATCGGTCTATAATTTTTCAAGTCTTTGGCGTCCCCTTTCTTATGGATTAGGATTATGATAGCGTTTTTCCAAGATTCCGGTACGCTCGAGGTTATGAGGCATTGCGTATACAGGGTGGCCAGTTTCTCTAGAACAATCTGACCACCATCCTTCAACAAATCTGCTGTTACCTGATCCTCCCCAGCTGCCTTCCCCATTTGCATAGCTCCTAAGGCTTTCTTTACTTCTTCTGGCGGAACCTGCGGGATTTCGAATTCGTCTAGGCTATTTTCTCTTCCACGATCGTCGTGGGTGCCAGTGGTACTGTATAGATCTCTGTAGAACTTCTCAGCCACTTGAACCATCTGATCCAAATTAGTAACGATATTGCCGGCTTTGTCTCTCAACGCACACATCTATTCCTAGTTTCTTCTTCGCTGTTTTTAGGCTTCCTCCGTTCCTGAGAGCCTGTTCAATTCTATCCATATTATAGTTCCTGATGTCCGCTGTTCTTCTCTGCCACTTGAACTATCTGCCAATTCTCTTCCTCTTCTCTGCCACTTGAACTATCTTATACATGTCAGCAATGATATTGTCGGCTTCTATATATTCTTGCCAATTCATACTTTGTTCTTCATTGCTTTTAGGCTTCCTTCGTTCCTGAGAGCATGTTCAATTCTGTCCATATTATACTTCTTTAAGGCAGGTGTCTTACGCTTGTTGATTACCTTAGAAAGTTCTGCCAGTTCTATTCTAGCTGTAGGGTTAGAGGCTTTCATACATTGGCGTTCCTTGATCAGATCTTTTGTCTCCTGCGATAGCTTACTCGTTTCGGTTCTAACGGCGTTACCACCGACTGCGCACTCCTTAATGATGCCCATGAGATTGTCGTTCATTGCTTCAACACTAAGGTCCTCTTCCTGAGTTGAAGCCGAATACCTGTTCTGTAGCTTGATGCGGCATTCCCCTAGTTGCCCTCTTACCGCTAACTCATTGATTGGCTTCTTGTGTACCAGTTTCTTCCATTGCCTCCTCAAGCCTAGGCTAATTCGAGTTCCTATCATCCTATGGTCACTGCAGCGTACCTTGCCGAGCACATCTACATCTTTTATGATGCCAGGGTTCGCGCAGAGTATGAAGTCGATTTCATTTCTAGTCTCACCAATCGGGCTCCTCCACGTCCACTTTCGACTAACCCGCTTGCGGAAAAAGGTATTCATTCTCCGCATATTATTCTGTTCTGCAAACTCTACTAATAACTCTCCTCTGCTGGTCCTAGAGCCTATGCCGTATTCCCCCACTGACTTGTCTCCAGCCTGCTTCTTGCCTACCCTGGCATTGAAGTCGCCCATCAGTCTAGTGTATTTTGTTTTCACTTTACCAATCGCCAATTCCATGTCTTCATAAACGCTTTCGACTTCCTCGTCATCATGACTGCATGTAGGGGCATAGTCTTGTACCACCTTCAATTTGTACCTCTTATTAAGTTTCACAACAAGACCTGCCACCCTCTCAGTAATGCTATAGAATTCCTGTATGTTACCAGCTATTTCCTTATTAATCAGGAATCCGACTCCCAGTTATCGTCTCTGAGCTAAGCCCCGGTAGCACAGTACCTGCCCGCTTTTTAACACTGTATATGCTTCTTTTGTCCTCCTAACCTCACTGAGCGCTATTATATCCCATTTACTACCCTCTATTTCCTCCAATAACACTGCTAGACTCGCCTCACTAGATAACGTTCTAACGTTAAACGTTGCCAGGTTCAGATTCCAATGGCGGCCTGTCCGGAGCCAGGTATTCTTAGCAACCTCTGCAGCGTCACAGATCTGACCGCCGCCGTGGTCAGTTGCTGCGCGGCTGCTGGGGACTGAGGGCCGGGGTTTGATTGTTGTATTCATATGGGAGGTTGTGGCCAAGTACTGCACCAGGGTGGCCAATCCTGCTCTGGTGAGAAAGTGCGTTACTGGTTCTGGTCGCCGGGATCAGGCCGCACTCCAGGCCTGTTTGTGCAATTTTCTTAACACATGGTTTTTTTTGTTTGTATTTTCCGGTGGAGAATAGCGCGGCACCGCGATTTGAACCACGGTCCTCTTGTACCGGAGACACATACTCTACCGTCCCCGCAGAAGTTAAATAAAAAAATTAAATTAAGGGGTTTTACGTGGCAAAACCACTTTGATTATACCGCACGCCGTAGTGGGGGACTCCGGAAATTTCGACCACCTGGGGTTCCTTAACGTGCACTAATTCTGAGTACACGGGTGTTTTCGCATTTCGCCCCCATCGAAATGCGCCCGCCGTAGCGGGGATCCGATCCCGCGCCCTCGTGCTCAGTAGTCTGACACCATAGCCACTGAGCAACCAGGGCGGGTCCCGCAGGAGTTGTACGCCTCATTTAACATACAGTGGTGCCGTATTTGATCAGTCAAGGTTGACCAATCTGAGATTGGTTATACCGCACGGATGGCACTCGACTAGAGAACCTGGTATTTATGACTTGCACATGTGTCGTCATACCTAATTGAGGATGTATATATATATATATATTTTAAGAGGGTTCCCGTACAGTCATAAAATAACGGAAAAGACAATAAAAAGAAATAAAAAAATAGAAAAAAAGGGGAAAAAGGGAGCATGACAGGTGATTTGAACTCATGACCCTTGGATGTTGCCCGGAAAGATAGCTGAGTCGGTTGGTTCGTCATCATCATCATCATCAACCTGGTTACGCCCACTGCAGGGCAAAGGCCTCTCCCATATTTCTCCAACAACCCCGGTCATGTACTAATTGTGGCCACGCCTTCCCTGCAAACTTCTTAATCTCATCCGCCCACCTAACTTTCTGCCGCCCCCTGCTACGCTTCCCTTCCCTTGGGATCCAGTCCGTAACCCTTAATGACCATCGGTTATCTTCCCTCCTCATTACATGCCCTGCCCATGCCCATTTCTTTTTCTTGATTTCAACTAAGATGTCATTAACTCGCGTTTGTTCCCTAACCCAATCTGCTCTTTTCTTATCCCTTAACGTTACACCTATCATTCTTCTTTCCATAGCTCGTTGCGTCGTCCTCAATTTGAGTAGAACTCTTTTCCTAAGCCTCCAGGTTTCTGCCCCATAGGTGAGTACTGGTAAGACACAGCTATTATATACTTTTCTCTTGAGGGATAATGGCAACCTGCTGTTCATGATCTGAGAATGCCTTCCAAACGCACCCCAGCCCATTCTTATTCTCCTGATTATTTCCGTCTCATGATCCGGATCCGCCGTCACTACCTGCCCCAAGTAGGTGTATTCCCTTACGACTTCCAGTGCCTCACTGCCTATTGTAAACTGCTGTTCTCTTCCGAGACTGTTAAACATTACTTTAGTTTTCTGCAGATTCATTTTTAGACCCACTCTTCTGCTTTTCCTCTCCAGGTCAGTGAGCATGCATTGCAATTGGTCCCCTGAGTTACTAAGTAAGGCAATATCATCAGCGAATCGCAAGTTACTGAGGTACTCTCCATTAACTTTTATCCCCAATTCTTCCCACTCCAGGCCTCTGAATACCTCCTGTAAACATGCTGTGAATAGCATTGGAGAGATCGTATCTCCCTGCCTGACGCCTTTCTTTATAGGGATTTTGTTGCTTTCTTTGTGGAGGACTACGGTGGCTGTGGAGCCGCTATAGATATCTTCCAGTATTTTTACATATGGTTCGTCTACACCCTGATTCCGTAATGCCTCCATGACTGCTGAGGTTTCGACAGAATCAAACGCTTTCTCGTAATCAATGAAAGCTATATATAAGGGTTGGTTATATTCCGCACATTTCTCTATCACCTGATTGATAGTGTGAATATGATCTATTGTTGAGTAGCCTTTACGGAATCCTGCCTGGTCCTTTGCTTGACAGAAGTCTAAGGTATTCCTGATTCTATTTGCAATTACCTTAGTAAATAGTTTGTAGGCAACGGACAGTAAGCTGATCGGTCTATAATTTTTCAAGTCTTTGGCATCTCCTTTCTTATGAATTAGGATTATGTTAGTGTTCTTCCAAGGTTCCGGTACGCTCGAGGTCATGAGGCATTGCGTATACAGGGTGGCCAGTTTCTCTAGAACAATCTGTCCACCATCCTTCAACAAATCTGCTGTTACCTGATCCTCCCCAGCTGCCTTCCCCCTTTGCATATCTCCCAAGGCTTTCTTTACTTCTTCCGGCGTTACCTTTGGGATTTCGAATTCCTCTAGACTATTTTCCCTTCCATTATCGTCGTGGGTGCCACTGGTACTGTATAAATCTCTATAGAACTCCTCAGCCACTTGAACTATCTCATCCATATTGGTAATGATATTGCCGGCTTTGTCTCTTAACGCATACATCTGATTCTTGCCGATTCCTAGTTTCTTCTTCACTGTTTTTAGGCTTCCTCCATTCCTGAGAGCATGTTCAATTCTATCCATATTATACTTCCTTATGTCAGCTGTCTTACGCTTGTTGATTAACTTCGAATGTTCTGCCAGTTCTATTCTAGCTGTAGGGTTAGAGGCTTTCATACATTGGCGTTTCTTGATCAGATCTTTCGTCTCCTGCGATAGTTTGCTGGTATCCTGCCTAATGGAGTTACCACCAACTTCCATTGCACACTCCTTAATGATGCCCACAAGATTGTCGTTCATTGTTTCAACACTCAGGCCCTCTTCCTGAGTTAAAGCTGAATACCTGTTCTGTAGCTTGATCTGGAATTCTTCTATTTTCCCTCTTACCGCTAACTCATTAATTGGCTTCTTATGTACTAGTTTCTTCCGTTCCCTCCTCAGGTCTAGGCTAATTCGAGTTCTTACCATTCTGTGGTCACTGCAGCGGACTTTGCCGAGCACGTCCACATCTTGTATGATGCCAGGGTTAGCGCAGAGTATGAAGTCTATTTCCTTTCTAGTCTCACCGTTCGGGCTCCTCCACGTCCACTTTCGGCTATCCCGCTTGCGGAAGAAGGTATTCATTATCCTCATATTATTCTTTTCCGCAAATTCTACTAATAACTCTCCCCTGCTATTCCTAGCACCTATGCCATATTCCCCCACTGCCTTGTCTCCAGCCTGCTTCTTGCCTACCTTGGCATTAAAGTCGCCCATTAGTATGGTGTATTTGGTTTTCACTCTACCCATCGCCGATTCCACGTCTTCATAGAAGCTTTCGACTTCCTGGTCATCATGACTGGATGTAGGGGCGTAGACCTGCACAATCTTCATTTTGTAGCTCTTATTAAGTTTCACAACAAGACCTGTCACCCTCTCGTTAATGCTATAGAATTCCTGTATGTTACCAGCTATATTCTCATTAATCAGGAATCCGACTCCTAGTTCTCTTCTCTCCGCTAAGCCCCTGTAGCACAGACGTGCCCGCTTTTTAGCACTGTATATGCTTCTTTTGGCCTCCTAACTTCACTGAGCCCTATTATATCCCATTTAGTGCCCTCTAATTCCTCCAATAGCACTGCTAGACTCGCCTCACTAGATAACGTTCTAGCGTTAAACGTTGCCAGGTTCATATTCCATTGGCGGCCTGTCCGGAGCCAGTGATTCTTAGCACCCTCTGCTGCGTTGCAGGTCTGACCGCCGCCGTGGTCAGTTGCTTCGCGGCTGCTGGGGACTGAGGGCCGGGGTTTGATTGTTGTGTTCATATAGGAGGTTGTGGCCAAGTACTGCACCAGGGTGGCCAATCCTGCTCTGGTGAGGGAGTGCGTTACCGGTTCTGGTCACCGGGATCAGGCCACACTCCAGGCCTGTTTGTGCAATTTTATCAACACGCGGACTTTTTTTAATCCGGTGGAAAATTGCCGGCACCGGGATTAGAACCACGGACCTCTTGCACGCGAGGCGGGTGTTCTACCTCTACGCCACCGCTGCATCTCATCATCTGGTTCATCAGGCCCCAGGTTACTTTCAAGCGCCATAACTCCTGCTCCGAGCATCCTACTTACGTGGAAAGGGACTGATGTTCTCCGCGACAGGCGCGACAGTTGGAAGGCATACATTCTTGGGAAAAAGGCGGGGGAAAGATGAGGGGGGGAAATATGCGCTCACCGAGAGAGCATCGTCTGCACGAGACCACCACCAGGCACCTTACTGAGATGTGGGCACCTTACTGGCACCTTACTGAGATGTGCCTTTATTGTCCTTCAGTGCCTTACATTTCAGTGCAATCTATATTGCATATCTATAGTTAAATAACACTGCGAAATCATTGCAACCAATCACTGAGGTCCTTAGCATAGAAATTATAAGAGTAAACTTGAAGTTTAATATCCAGAAGACAAACGAAATGTTCAGTAGTCTGGCAAGGAAGCAAGAATTCATGATCGCCAGTCACCCTCGACGATATGCGGAATAGTAGGTTTATTTAGGTCACCTACCCGCAAAGCACCTAGATCAGGAGAAGGAAATTTACAGCTGAACAAAAATGGGTTCCAGTGATTACGGGAGGCGTTACCTCATTCCTGATTGGAACGTTAACGCTTTCGCCGAAAAGATAAATGTACAACCTATACATTCTACCAATTCCAACATATAGGGCCGAAACTTGGAGAATAAAAAAGCGAGAACAAGCTAAGGACTGCGTAGAGAAGAATGGAACAAAAAACCTTGGGCGTAACGTTTATAGACAGGAAGATAACGGTATGGATGAGATAGCAAACCTCGATGACGTCAGGGAGGGGAGGGGGAGAAATGAAGCTGAGTAGGCCTTGTATTGCCCAGGCCAGATAACCGGTGGATAATAGAGTTACAGAATTGGTAATAAAAGAAGGGATGCGCTGACGATGATGGCAGAACATCATGTTGAATGATGAAATTAGCAAATTCTTGGGCACAAGTGGTATTGAGCTAGCGCAAGACAGGGTCAATTGGAGATGGCTGGTGACGGTGTGCGGTGTCCGTAGCTGGTATCACCGGTAATGAGAAAAAAATAAATATTAACTTCCCGCCGGATTGAACCCGGCACTACAGCACATGAGTCAGCTACTCCAGCACTGAGCCAAGCCGGCGCTGCCTAGCACCCAGCGGAAAAATGCGCGTCCTAGCGCACAGGGATACACGCGATACGACATGCGCACCGCGTAGCGTCGATGTGTGCACAGTGTTCATTGCATTACTACACGAGGTAGAACGCCAGTAGCAGTTGCTTTGGTAGCGGTACAAGGTAGATAGTGAATCCATGAGGAACAAAAGCAAATTATGGTGGAGTATAGATATTGATGGAATGAAAAACATGTACGATATACCTGATTATTTCAAGCAGGCTAGGTGAGTGTCTCTGTGCCGTTTCATACGGAATGTTATTAAATCTTCATCATCATCATTAGCTTCGTATCTTGCCATATCACACGCGATGGGACACTCGCGCCGGGAAGAGTCGGTACGGACAATGTTTGTATTGCAGTTTCGCAATATTACAGTTGATGTGACCACCACTTGTTGCCGCTTTGATATGATAGGAAAGCAGTGAAGGTGGGAAGATAAATACTCAGGCTTCTTAACAATGTGCACAAGCACATCCATCTACGGCCTCACATTTATTAGGGGAGCGCCGGGGAGTATAATTGGCAGCCTTTGAGAACAGCAACCTACCGATTTTTCGAGCAGGCAGTCTCGTCATTTCTCACTTTTCTGGCTGTCCGCTTCACGAAATGAAGAATGTTTGATTTCCAATCCTCATGCTAAAAAACTCAACTATATAGAAGCAATCTTCTTTCATCTAATGGCTTGTGCGTAGGGTCGGGTCTGCGAGTAGCAAGCGCACAGACTCGGCGAATGTGCTGGTTCTAACCTCATCGCCTCAGTGCGATCGACATTAGCTAGAGCTGTGTTGGTGGCTCGTGAAAACTGAAGCCTGTGCCGCCAACAATCCGTCACCACTTTCCAATCATTAAAC
This sequence comes from Dermacentor albipictus, assembly GCF_038994185.2. Taxonomy (NCBI): domain Eukaryota; kingdom Metazoa; phylum Arthropoda; class Arachnida; order Ixodida; family Ixodidae; genus Dermacentor; species Dermacentor albipictus. The sequence goes on along the minus strand of NC_091829.1, from coordinate 73,552,927 downwards.
ACCCGTTTACAGCGAACCTAACTTCTGAACCTAACGACAGGCAACATCTCATTTTAACCTCGACCTCCCGGTCATTAACTTTGTCGCTTGCCATTATTTCCCAGTATGCTCTGCGTATTCAGCTATGTAACTCGTAACACAATGTGGCCAATAGCTGAGGAGCAGGAAAAGTATCTGGCTTCAGGTGATTTAAAAAATATTCTGTAAAAATCTGCGCTGCCCCCGCCGCTGCATTTTATGGGAGTGAAATGCTAAAACACCCGTTGTACTTAGAGTTAGGTGCATGTTAAAGAGCACCTGGTGGCCGAAATTTCCCGTGTGCCTGAAAATCGGATCGTAGTTTTGGCACGTAAAACCTTATATTTAAGGCCTGCTGTTTCGAAGATGTGGCCGACGTGCCCAACGTCCAGAGGAGTTTCTCCAACAAATTTCACAGACATCATCTGAACTGGAAATATTGCCGGTGTTGAAGTTTTTGGTGAAATAGTTAAGTCCAGAAGAATCAATTAAGTTCAGTATTTACCGAAAGCACACTATTTCTAAGGTTTCACAGTGAAACCCAGAGAAGAGGATTCAAAGGACCGAACGTCAGTGGAGCCAGCAGCCTAACGAAAAGCTCTCTCTTGGTATGCTAGACAAACTTCCCAGTTGCCCTGGCATCTCTACATAAGCTTCTCTAATGTTCCCGAAGGTTTCTGGGCAAATGCAAACAGCTATCAAAAAGTATTGACGTAACATATCCGCTGCTCGTGTCTTTATACGAGGATCTCCTTTATACGAAGAAACGTCTGCAAAGGTGGTTCAGAATTGTAAAGAAAATGAAAATCTACGAAGTATGCTGAAGCACCTCATAACTACGATGCGTTCACTTCTCCGCGGACTGCAGACGCCGGTCGCTGAGACCACGCTACATGTTCTAGTTGCTTTGGGACCGCTCCTCGCGTCTCTACAATAAGTCATCATGGCATTATCTTTTTAAATCCAATAACGAATATCTGCGATATTGCAGTGGAATGCCAGAGGACTACGAGGCCGCCTCGCAGACTTTCGGCAATGGAAGGGTGTTCAAATACAAGTTTCCCGTGGCTGTAATATGTGAAGCAAACATGGCGTATTTAATACGCATATCTGGTGATGTGCCACTGTGGTCAATGAATGACGACAGTTTAAGCAAAATGCTCAGTTTTGTTCATCGAAATTTAACATGCCGTCGTAAACACATTCGTCCACACGCTTCCAACGAGTTGGTTTGCATAAAACTGAAGTACAAGGGGCGCACATCCTCAGTAATTGGAGGATATATACCCCCAGCATCGAGCATACACAGTTCATATTTGCTGTCCATGCTGCAAACTTGTGCGAGTCCCCACATAGTCATCGGTGGCTTTAATGCCCACCGTCCTTTGTGGGGCTCTGATTCCACGAACGCCCGCGGTAGGGCTTTGGCTGATCTTGGGCTTATAGTCAAGGCTTGATGGTGATCAATGATGGCTCGCCAAGTTGCCTACGAGGCTCTAACTGCACCAGTTATCTTGACATTGTGTTTGTTTCAAAGAGCCTGCTGTCTGGTACACTATGGTGTACTGATCCTGCCACGTATGGAAGTCACAATCTACCAACATACATTCAGACGAAATGGTTGCATCTCCCAGCTCCGCACTTTGTGCGTTCAATCAAGTGGTCATTATTTCAAGAATCTGTGAACACCGCAAGTCAAGTCATGCAATCTCCGTCTAATATTGAAGATGTCATCACGACAATATTACGCGACACAACAAAACACTTCAGCGTACCTTCACCTAGATGACCAGTACAAGCCACTTCACGCGGTACGGCCTAGAGCAGAAGAGAAATACAGAAGGACCAAATCACCATTAGACGCCGCATCACACCGGGCTCTTGCGTCATGTCCTGTGTCACCTTGACAAGCTCGACAAACGACGCTGGAGATAATTCTGTGGCTCTCTCGATCCGAGAAACCCTCTATCTGGAATTTAGAAAATTGTGCGAAGCCTTCCATTCCCTCCAAAACAGTGCACCTGTTCAGGGCAGCGGCCATGCGGCAAGGCCGGCGTGAAATTGAGGTCCCCGATGACCTCTGGAAATTACTTCTGATTTTCTCAAATGGTATACCAATGCAATCACGACTGACTTTTCTACCATCTAGAGATAGCCGGTTCGATGCGCCTTTTAGTGTGCACGAGCTCGACGCTCTGATATCTACTTCCAACCGATCACCTTGTCTAGGACCAGATTGAATTGCATACTCCGCTATTTGTCATCTTGGAGTAGGAGCTCGAGCAATTCTCCTGACGCTCTACAACTCTACGTGGTAGACAGAAACTGTGCCTGGCTGCTGGAATTGCAGTCGTCTTGTAGCTTTGCTATAACCCAGGAAATGCCCACATGATCTCTCACGTTATCGACCAATATAGGCTTGGCAAGCTGTGTCGGTAAAATGATGGAGTGGATGGTACTGAGCAGACTGCAATGGCTACTCGAGAAAAGCCGTGGTCTTCCTGATTTTATCAATGAATACAGAAAAGGACGATCTTCCATTGATGGTGTGATCGACATAGAATCTTCTGTCCTGCTACAGTTAAAGAGATACCGTCGTCGGGTATGTGCTATATTTCTGGACGTAAAGGCGCCTACGACAACATCTTCCACCATTCGATTATTCAGGCTCTTGAGGATATTGGAGTGAGGTGGGCCTAGCAGAGCTATTGGAGGAATTAGAGGGCAGCAAATGAGTTATAATAGGCCTCAGTGAAGTTAGGAGGACAAATGAAGCATATACAGTGCTAAAAGGCGGGCACGCCCTGTGCTACCGGGGCTTAGCGGAGAGACGAAAACTAGGAGTCGGATTCCTGATTTATAAGGATATAGCTGGTAAAATACAGGAATCCTACAGCACTAACGAGAGGGTGGCAGGTCTTACAGTGAAACTGAATAACAGGTGCAAACTTAAGGTCGTAGAGGTATAGTCCGTATGTAGTCTACGCCCCTACATGCAGTCATGATGACCAGGAAGTCGAAAGCTTCTGTGGAGACGTGGAATCGGCGATGAGTAAAGTCAAAACAGAATACGCTATACTGATGGGCAGCTTCAATGCCAAGGTAGGCAAGAAGCAGGCTGGAGACAAGTCAGTGGGACAATGTGGCATAGGCACTAGGAATAGAAGGGGAGAGATATTAGTAGACTTTGCAGAACAGAATAATATGTGGATAATGAATACCATCTTCCTCAAGCGGGATAGCCGAAAGGAGACGTGGAGGTGCCTGAATGATGAGACTAGAAATGAAATAGACTTTATACTCTGCGCTAACCCTGGCGTAATACAAGATGTGGACGTGCTCGGCAAGGTGAGCTGCAGTGGCCATAGGATGGTAAGAACTCGAATTAGCCTGAATTTGAGGGGGAACGGAAGTAACTGGTGCATACGAAGCCCATCAATGAGTTAGTGATAAGAGGGAAAATAGAGGAATTCCGGATCAAGCTACAGAGCAGGTATTCGGCTTTAACTCAGGAAGAGGACCTTAGTGTTGAAACAATGAACGACAATCTTACGGGCATCATTGAGCAGTGTGCAATAGGAGGCGGTGGTAACACAATCAGACAGGATACCAGTAAACTATCGCAGGAGACGAAATATCTCATCAAGAAACGCCAATGTATGAAAGCCTCCAACCCTACAGATAGAATGGAACAGGCAGAACTTTCGAAGTTGATCAACAAGCTTAAGACTGCTGCCTTAAAGAAGTATAATATGGATAGAATTGAACATGCCCTCAGTAACGAAGGAAGCCTAAAAACAATGAGGAAGAAACTATGAATTAACAAGAATCAGATTTATGGTTAACAGACAAAGCCGACAATATCATTGCTGACATGGATGAGATAGTTCAAGTGGCAGAGAAGTTTTATAGAGATTCACACAGTACCAGTGTTATGCAGTACAGGTCTAGAGGAATTTGAAATCCGACAAGTAAGGCTGGAAGATGTAAAGAAAGTATTGGGAGCTATGCAAAAAGGGAAGGCAGCTGGGTAGGATCACATAACCGCAGATTTCTTGCAGGATAGTGGAAAGATTATTCTAGAAGAACTGCCCACCCTATATGCACAATGTCTCATGACCTCGAGCGTACCGGAATCTTGGAAGAACGCTAACATAATCCGAATCCATCAGAAAGGGGTTGCCAAAGACTTGAAAAAATATAGACCGATCAGCTTAGTGTCCGTTGCCTACAAAACATTTAGTAAGGTTATCGCAAATAGCATCAGCAACAACTTAGAATTCTGTTCACCAAAGGACCAGGCAGGATTCCGTAAAGGCTACTCAACAATAGACCATATTCACACTATCAATCAGGTGATAGAGAAATGTGCGGAATACCACCAACCGTTATATATAGCTTGTATTGCTTACGAGAAAACGTTTGATTCAGTCGAAACCTCAGCAGTCATGGAGGCATTATGGAATCAGGGTGTAGACGAGCCGTATGTAAAAATACTGAAAGATATCTATAGCTGCTCAACAGCCACCATAGTCCTCCATAAAGAAAGCAACCAAATCCCAATAAAGAAAGGAGTCAGGCAGGGAGATATGATCTCTCCAATGCTATTCACAGCGAGTTTATAGGAAGTATTCAGAGACCTGGATTGGGAAGAATTGGGGATAAGAGTTAAAGGAGAACACCTTAGTAACTTGCGATTCGCTGATGATTTTGCCTTGCTTAGTAACTCAGGGAACCAATTGCAAAGCATGCTCACTGATCTGGAGATGCAAAGCAAAAGGGTGGGTCAAAAATTAATCTGCAGAAAACTAAAGTATTGTTTAACAGACTTATGGGAGAGGCCTTTGCCCTGCAGTGGGCGTAACTAGGCAGATGATGATGATGATGAAGGCTTTAAAATAAATCGCCAAGTGTATGTTTAATTATAGGGAAAAGTTTTTTTAGTTTTAGCCCGAAAGAATGAAAAAAATAAACCGATGTCTAAGCACATTTTACATTTTTTCGCCAGTGCTCGCGTCAGCGAACCGATGGGACTAACACTAGACGTGACGTGTATCTTGTTGCCAGTAAGTTCATTCATGGGTAAACTGTTTAGTTTTAGCGAGGAATAGTAAGATAAAAATAAAACGCTGTTTCAATTCATTTCACGTTCTTTTTTCCATGCTAGCGTCAGCTAACAGAGGGGATGAACACAACGCGTGACGTGGTTCCGGTTGACAATTTTTGCCGAGTGTCCCTTCTTATTGAATTTATTTCTCTAAGGCTAAACGGGGAAGGCGAGAGGAATGCAGGAATCTTAGTATTTAACCAAGCGGAAACCAAGATGGAACTGTCAATGGAGCCAAACCTAAAGAGAAGCGCCGTCTTGGAACGTCACACAAAATTAATTTCACATTCCTTTTCTTTTTCGATGCTCGCGTCAGCTAATGGATGGAACAAACACTAGGCGGGACGTGTTGCCAATTTTCGGTGAGTGTGCCTTTTGCTTAATTTGTTTCTCTATGGTAAATAAGATTTTGAATTAAAGATCGCTCCTCACGACTGCCAATGGAGCCAGCTGCCAAACGAAGGGCTCACTCTTGGTATATTAAACAAACTCCGTAGTTGCCCTGCTATCTCTACCTAAGTTTCTCGTCCCGTCTAAAACGCAACTGTGCTTATGGAAATGCTGATAAAACTGTATTTACGCAAAATATCCGCCGCAAATGTCTTCATATGTAGACATCCTTTTCTCCTAGTGAAGAATGCAAGTCTTCTCGTTTTGGTATATGGAATATAGTTACTCTTTCACTACGTAGCTTGACAGTCCACTAAGGCATAACATCATGATTTTACCGGTGAACACAGTGTATTACATCTTCGCGAAGTGGCAATCGCAATGGCGACGCCAAGTTCTTCCCTCCAATTTCTCTCAGGCTCACAATAAATTATGCGAAAACTACCCTTTACACGAGCCCGCCCATACGGAAAATGTGTAAAGCACCTACCGTGTATTTTTGAGAAATATAGGATGGCCATTTATAAAACATTTAGCTAATTTTTACCATGCCTTACATGATGCCTTTGCAGGCCTCTGAAAGAGATCACGCCACCATAATAGAGAGCTTTAGCAGAGCGTTTACGGTCCGCTCCGCTGAGACCGAGACCGGCGTACCATAACAATTGGCACATATCCACTGAGCAGAAGGCTACCGGGAACACAGACGCGCCTGCGCACAATGCTCATTGCAGCAGCGGAACATAGAACGCTGTCAAGGTTCCGTGAGGAACTCGATTTTGCGAAGCGTCAGGGTGCGTCTAATTGCCGTCTTCGTCGTTTTACAGCGCAGCAGAGAGCACGTAACTGGCGTTTCTATGAGACGCGCTTGCTAGATAAGCAAAGTCAATGCTTTCTATGCAGCCAAATGTGCGCGGAGCGGAGTGCAAGCAATGCTCTGCTAAAACTCTCTAATGAAGGAAGGCTCCGTATCGCATTGACTGCGCGTCTCGCCTGAATCGCATCTCGTCGTCGGCGCATGCGCGGTGGCGCAAAGTGGCCGCATGTCGGCGTCCTTGGAGTTGCCGATTTTGCTGAACGGGCGCTGGAGTTCGTTATAATAACTCTATACATAGTATGCAGTTGTCGTCACACCGGCTGCTGCCGTCGGCTTCCGGACCACCTTCCGCCATTTTTGGGCACCTTATCAACAGGCTCGCGCATAGGCTGGCATAGGCCTATAGGTTCCCCAACATGGCGCTGCCGTAAACCGGAAGCCGCGGAGTATCGTTGAATGACGTACGTGCATACTTTGTATAGGTGAACGTTGGAGCCTGTTTTCCGTGTGATGCCAGCCGCGGCAGCTTAGTGCGCAAGTCGTTTGACTGCTGAGCTGAAAGTCGTCCATTCAATCGCGCCCACGGCGGCCAAATTTCGACGGAAGCGAAATGGAAAAACAAGACGTAAAAAGAAAGAAAAAGACGCGCGTGTATTTGCTGGATTTAGGTGCATGGTAAAGAAACCAAAATTTGTAAAATCACTCTGGGTACCTCATTAGAGCGTGCCTCATAAGCAAAGCAGGCTTTCAGCGCATAAAACTCAACATTATTTCTTCTAGAGTTATGAGCAAGCAAAGCTTCAAAAGCGTCGGTTTCAGCCGATATATATTGCGTGGGCTAGTGCTCTTATCCTACCCTTTGCCTGCTCCCTCTCCCTTCACCTTACTAGGGCGGAGGAAGTTGTGGTTAGAAGGCTTCGAGCCGGGGTAGCCCTTACACCGGCTGTGGTCTCAAAGTGAAAGTGGTCGCATTTACCCCTGGATGCTACTTTCCCAGACTCTTCTGTCAAAGGGAAGGGTAGGCAGATGCAGCGCACCACCTAATTTGCGGAAGTCCAGGCTTAACAATCGGAACGCTCGCTTCTCCTACGGCAAGCTTGCCTCCGTCGGGTACATGACAGCACACTCCACAAAGCACTGCTTTATTGAGTACACTACAAAGGCCTCACATAAAAAGGGTGTGCTCGAACACGCTTAGGTTGTTTATCAACCATGTTTACGAGTGTCTTGCGAAATTTAGATGTCACGCCGAGTTCGCATGAGGCGAAAATGGGGCTCATGAAATGTTTAATACAAGGACAAAATTTTTAGTTTACAGCTGTGGTTACATTTGTAAAGAAAGCTAGTCCCACACTTTGTCCCTCATTTAATTTTACGCATCTTTTGTACTACCAGTACCTATATTCCGAAAAATACCGAAAAAAACGAAAACAGCTGATTATATTCTTGAAAAGAAGACGCTTACCATGGGTAAAGCGTAGACGAAATCAAAAGCATCAGAATTAACTACGGCGTTTGCAGTAATTACGTATTCCAGTAGTGCGGGACCGCTTTATATGTGTTTCATCAACGGGGGGCTGCCGAATTTAGTACGCTGGCCTGGGACAACTATTACTACCCCCTATATTACCTTCAAGGCCGGGCCCCTCACCAATTTTGGCCAGCTTGAGCTGATAAGCGCAGTCGATACCACTCGAGCTAACGATCGCGTCTGCTAAGTATTGCATCATTACACGCCACACAATGTGTTTAAATGTCAAAGCAAACGCCATTTGCCGTTCTCCTGGGGAGCACCAACGTACCAGTGAGAGGGTCGGCGTATATCGCGCAAGTGCGCCTACGTACGTGGCAACACTGTCACGTCGCTCATAGTGAGACGGATTAGAAAAATTAGCCAAGCCGACAGCACTTATTCGTTCACTATGTTCTTTAAATACACGACATAAAGTTAAGGTAAATAATGAAACGCACCCGCCGTGGTTGCTCAGTGGCTATGCATGGTGCTGGGCTCCTGAGCACGAGGTCGTCGCATCGGACCCCGGCCGCGGCGGCCGCATTTCGAAGGGGGCGAAATGCGAGAACGCCAGTGTATATAGATTTAAATGCACGTTAAGGAAACACAGGTGGTCAAAATTTCCGGAGTCTTCCACTATGACGTTAAACTAGTTAAACCATAATTTAATTTTTTACTAATGAAACACGCAAGCCGAATGGCCGCATATTTTTCTTTTACTTCGTGCCGTGTGGCAAGAGATGTAGTTTGATTTCGTCTCTCTGTTACCACATCATGCAGTCGCGCGCAGAGAACGAAACTATGACATTTTCTCGCGTGTTACAGCGCCGTGGTCATGCTCTTTCATCCTGTCCCACCTGCCTCATTGCTCGCGATTATGGCACTGATCAGGTGTTCTCCTGCAGAGCGCGTAAAATCACACGCTGTGCGAAACGAGAGAAGCAAAAGAGACGATTCAGCCAAAATGTGACAGAAAGAATAGAAAGCGAGACTGGGACGTATCCGTCAGGCCAGCCTCCAGCCATGGCATGGGAGAACGCAGGGACGGAATTTCGCTTGCTTAGGCTGGGCAGCGCAAGTAGAGCGAGTGCCTGTTTGGGTGGTGAGGCTCGTCTCCTGCAATCACGGATTAGTGCCGTTGCAAATATTTCCTTCTCTACTATTAATGCTTCAATTTGAAGAATTGTTGCCGCCGAACGTTCCTAAGAGGGCACGTAACCACTTCCAAAGTATAGCCAAAATTTGCCTCGTGGCCCGGTGAGGGTTCCCTTAAGAAGGCCGCATATAATAGCCCATCTGTAATGCCTGCTTATGTACCAGTTTTTGTAATAAAGGGGGTCCCAGTTTCGTGCACTCCATTGTGATAGTGAAATTTTAGACACCTAGGCATAGTGGTGGTCGTAGATTTTATAGGCTACATTGCTCACAGTTAACATTCTCTTACTAAATAAATTAGCGAGAACGACGTCATGCCCGCGCCGTCAGACATGAGCAACGCTGTCATGAAGAAGAACGTCGACATCAAAAATGAAACTCTTGGAGCAGCCTCTCGCTTCAAAGCCTGTCTGACACGTAAGTTTACGCAACCTCGAACAATAGGCACGCTGGAAGACCGACGCAAAGCACAAGCTATCTCGGCTGGCCCAAGTATGCACCCGCCACAGGTACAATGGCCGCCATACGTACGTATGTACGTGAAACGGTGAAGTCTCTTTTGTTTCTCGTTTTTCGTCTCTTTTGTTACATACATACATACATACATACATACATACATACACACATACACATACACACATACATACATACATACATACATACATACATACATACATACATACATACATACATACATACATACATACATACATACATACATACATACATACATACATACATACATACATACATACATACATACATACATACATACATACTACGTGTAAAATTGAGCAAGGTGTGAGTATTTATCGTTTTCAAAAAGTAATGCATGTGATGGTGCTATCGTGCAAGACAGCTCTTTCGTCGGCGTCCGCAAGCTTATTGCTTTTCACACACAGCGCCGAGGTATCTAGAGGAACCTCATTTCTTTGTCCTTTCGGTGAGCAATGTCAATAACTACGGCTATCTGGGGCCGAAATACAAGGGAATTTTTATGAAATGCATAAAAGGATTTGAAGGCGGGCTTAGAATTGATAAGAACTATAAGATAAAAAAAACCCTACGACAAGAAAGCTTGATACAAGTAAACTTGGAAAAAGTGACGTCGACCGACTGGAACGCGACGCCCTATGCCTTCACAAAACAAGATATAAATTGGTTATATTTGTTAAACTTTTCTTTATACCATAGTGGGCAATGTCACCTACGCATGCGTTGGGAGAGAACAGTCAACTACGGCTCGCTGAATTGATTATGTAGGCAGATGAGGCACTAAGCCGATTCTCTAAGCATGGGCGCTGATTTTAAATTCTCTCGAATATAACCGCTTGACAGTCCTTTTTATATAACGGCAATCCGTAGATGATTGGGTGAGGAATTCAAAAAAAAAATCACAAGATGTGATTTCTACAATAACAGCAATAAATCTTCAGTTTTCCCCTTGCGCTTAGCTCTTAACGGATGGATAGTTTGAATATTCAATAAACTTTTCAAATTAAGTATGTCTGCAATATCTCTTTTCTCGAAACAACAGGCTCTGGTTCTAGATATTTTGCATAGCTTACAATGCTACCTAAAATGCTGGGGCCCCTGGCCAAATTTTCTTTCCAGACCGGCAGCTATAGGGAGCCACCAAGGGAGTGCCTTACTGTAAGTGTATTTCAATATCTTCATTCCAAGAAATGAGAAAATTTGAAATGTGGCATAGCCGTGTTGTCAGAAGGCCAGTTCCACTGCAAAAGTTGACGCTATCTCTCTTAGCGTGGAGTGGCATCCAGAAGTGTCACAGCAAGCCCTCGTGGTACCTTTCCCTTCCCCTAGCGTAACGATGTCCATATTGTGCCCCATTGTTATGCGCACCCTTTTCTCCGCGACATTCCCGTTTTGCCTGCGCAAACAGGCTGTACTTGAAGAAGCCGTCATGTTAACGTCATTACTCTTGGCTCCCTCTTTTTTTCTCTCCCATTCATTCTTTTGTTGGAGGACGCACGTAAAGATATTTCTGCATCGGTTTATTTACATAGGCCACGTGCCAAAATCACTGATGCAGCAGGCAGTGCATTTTACGCACCAGCATTTTTGCTAGTGAGCTTGACTCTTTGGCGCAGAGCGGGGCTCCCCAAAAAGAAGGACACGCAAGCTGTGTTTCAAGTCCCAGCCCCTCTGGCTCCGTGCAGCTGCTTGATATTTTGCATGCACAATTACCACTGCGTGATCCAGGCGCCCCACTTGTCTGTATGTCCAACCCTGGTGAGGCACCGTTTATGACAATGCTCCATTTGTTTAGGAACACAGATCCACGCCAAAATTTCAAAAGTGTCGTAAAAGTGTTTGATAAACTGCTGTCGCGTTTTGCTAGGCCACTGCCACGGACCCTAGTCCGAAAAACTTTGTCTCTTATTTTCTAGGGCATCACATTTATAGACATGAGCGGAAGCACCGTATTACTGCAGCTGGGGTAAACATTCCTTAGTCCACAACATGAGAGAATCGCGCTTGAGGAACATTCCGTAAAATTGTCCTTCGCCTACAAGTAGTGTTCGCTGCTACTATTGTCGCTGCTAAAAACCATGCTGCTTTCGGCCCACGTGAATTACTCCAGTGCAAAGAAATAAGTGTACTAAAGCAGAAATACCGCCACTATTTCATGCGCCTTCCATTTATTCGCTATCGTAGGTGAGCTTCCGCTAACCATGCCATTCACCTCTTCATCGTAAACCTTCAAGATAGCAACTTTCAAGTATGCAGTAACAGAGACCTGTATCTCCTCATTGCCTATACTGTGAGCATTTTTGTAACAGCATATATATAGTTAACATTTTATCTAGTTAGCCTTTATAATATTTATCTAGTTATCTATCTATAGTTATCTTGTTATCTATAATATTTTATCTAGTTAGCCTTTATCTAGTTAGCCTTTATAATTTTTAATTAGCCTTTTTCTTATATACTTCGCTGTAGCCATTATTTTTATCAGCATTCGACGACTGCAGATGAAGTTCACGAGGTTATCAAATCATTGAAGACTACAAGCTCTGGCTTAGATCACATTGATCCTTGTAAAGCAAACATAATTTCACATAACATCCTCACTTTTGCCACTAATCATTGACGAAATGTTCTCTGCAAGGGTGTTCCCGAGCTCTCTTAAAAGTAGTAGAACAGTTCCTGTTTTCAAAAAGAAAGGTGATCGCATTTAACTAAGGAATTACAGGCCAAAGTGTGGCCTTCCTTTTTTTGGTAAAGTGATTGAAAAGCTTTCCACATTCCATTATGCGGTTCCTAAAGAACTTTAACTCTTCGTTTCCTCAGCAATTCGGACTTTCACAAGGATATTCAACTGAACTCACACTTATTACTTTAACTGAAGAAATCAAGCAAGCTATTGACAGAGGCCTAATTGTGGGTACCATATTCGCCGATCTGCCGAAGGTATTTTACACAATAAACCATCGCATACTACCTGTTAAACTCGAATCATTTGGTATATCTGGTCCTCCACTAAACTTTGTAACAAACTACCTCAGCAATCTCTCTCATAGGCTACAGGTTAACGGCCATCTCTTATCATCCAAGTTAATTAACGTAGGAGTCCCAAAGGGATCAATTGTAGGCCCCACTTTTATTTTTGATGTTTAATGATGACCTGCCCACTATTCTTGCTAAGGTCAAGTGCATACTTTACTTTGATGACACGACGACGCTTAGATTCAGTACATGACTTGCCACACTCCAGTCTAACTTTAAGATCTAGTTAAACAATATTACTTTACGGCGCTGAAATAATCATCTGCACATTATTCCCGAAAAACGACATTTATTGTGTTCCATTGCCAACCTCATTCAATCGACGTCCCACCTACTGTTTACGTTGGTGATTACGTCATACAGGTTCCGACGAAGCGGAGTTCCTCCGTGTCATCTTAGACACTGAACTAACATGTTATCCACACACTCGATCACGCGTGAAAAAGATTCCATTTGACATGTACATTATCGTAAAGACAGTAACTTATTTGCCACCTCACGTCCGACGATCTTTCTTATTTTGCTCATATTCATAGTCATCTTTCGTATTGTGCATCTTTATGTGGCAATACGTATTCTACGCATATTGAACGTCTGCAGCAGCTTCAGAACCGAGCTGTGAGACTAATGAATTTCAGCCCATTTGATTAGTCCTGCAATTCACTCTATCCTAAACTCAACAGTCTTTCGTTACGACATTTATTCCATCAGAAACTATCCATCATTGCGTATATCAACCCACACGACATCTTCATGGAATGCATTGATCCTGAACACATTACTAAAAACAACAGCACCCGGTTTTGCCTGAGCAACAATATTTTACCCGCCATAAGGACGAATTACGGCAAGTTCACAGCCCAGTTCTCTGGCATAGCAATACGGAATTCATTACCTTTCTAAATAAAATGATCACACAACGTTCATAGATAATCATCGCGCAACAAGAAATATTTCATTCAGGAAATAACCGACTCATCTTAATTTCTTAATTAACAATCAGCAGGTTTGTCATTTTGCTGTACAACTTTTGTTTTTCTATAAGTAAATAATAGTACTGATATTGAATAATTAGCATCACCATTAACTTACGTATCCAATGTCCTGTTATAGATAATCACCTTGCCTAATTATTATGTTCACATGACCGTACTTTCTTGCTATTTTTGTATAACAACCCTATTAACGTAATCATAGGAGGTGCCCCTGGCAGTTTCAAAACTATAGGACCTCCTGTTGTGATAATATTCCAATGCAACTCGAATATGACTGTTGCCTAAACTCGACTTGGCGTTGCTCCTTGTAAAATGCTTTGCGTGATGAAGTGCACGGCATTAATTTTTTCATTCACTGACAGTTACAGATTACCGTTTAATCCTGCATGATCAGCGTGGGCATATCATAATAGACGTGGCGTTTTCGCAGATTTTGTGACGTCACGTGACAGAAAGGCGCATAGGTAGTGGCTCAAATTTTTTTGTCCTGTCGTGGAGAGCTTATTGCACAATTGGAATAGAAGAGTTTGGAATAGCTTTGCGTTGTAGCACCCCAGGCTAACTAATGCAGTGTCACAATAGAAGAGGCTATAAAGAAAACTCAGTGCCCTTCCCCTCTGTGAAGAAGGATGACCAGCGAATCTGTGTATGTGGGCCCCTTAATGCTGAACAGCACCTCCGCCGCGAAACAAGCAACTTTGGAGCACATTCACAACGTGCACAGATTCCGCCAACGTGTATACACAGATGGTTCAGTAAAACTCAACAGCTCTGCTGCTGCAGTCATATTCCCGGCACAATCTGATGAAATCAAATTAAGAACTTCATGTGTGAGCACATCGACGGGTGCAGAACTCGCAGTGCTCCGTGCTGCACTTGATTTCATTAAGCAGAAGCCGCCGCAACAATGGACAGTCTTTAGTGACTCCAAGGCCACCCTTCAGTGCATACGAAGCTCAATGCGCCACGGACCCAATGAACAACTGGCCTCAGAAATTCGGCATATATATCATCAAAGCTATGACAAGGGACACAACATAATCTTTCAGTGGCTTCCAGGACATTGTAACATCAGCGGGAATGACCACGCCGACGAAGCCGCCCGATCTGCACATGACAGTGGTCAACGAGTCGTCATTCCGCTTTCGCGAACAGACGCTGCGGCTGAGCTGCGATTGATGTCCCGTGAGTGTACTTTGCCCCTGTGGGACTCGAATGTTTTCACAATGTGCCGGTTGCTTTCGTTGTCTCCTTGGCTAGGCGTTGCCTTTACAAACGCCTATGCTTTCCTCATAGGAATGGCCAACAGCCCGACGTGCGACACATGTAACATCGACGAGACGCTCGCACACATTATCTGTGTCTGCCCGCGATACAGTGCTGAGAGACAAGTGATGTGCAGAGTACTGGACCAGTTGGACAATCGTCCACTTTCAGAACTAAAAGCTTTAGGCCAATGCTCCGAAAGAACTTCCGCGTTGAAGGCCTCACTCGCGCTAGCAAGGTTCTTGCGGTCCACGGGGCTTCACAACAGACTCTAAGAATGCCGCCCCCTACCGCTTTGTAGTGTACGCGCTTTGTTCGTGCTTGTCTCCCTCTCTTTCTATCTCCCCCTTCTACTCTGTTTCTCTTTTTATCCCTCTTAACCCTTCCCCCTGCGCTGGGTAGCCAACCGGAACTACCTCTGGTTAACCTCCCTGCCTTTCTCTGCATTATTTTCTCTCTCTCCGCCGCGGGTCGGCGCAGCATTGCACTATCTTCGGGATCGTCCCACGTATGGGGAGGTTTTTGCTTACCACGCCAACGACACGGAAATTTCCTTGGACGGTAGAGGTACACAGCTTCGCAACAGATACCAATGCAAAAGCGAGTAATTCGGATTTATCAAATTATTTTCCCCTTACACCTTCAGCGAAACCAGGCAGATTTTGTAAGGGCCAATTATACTAATAATTCTTCACTATCCGTCAAATCTACAAGCACACAAAAATAAAACATTGTACATGGGTATATGTAAACTTATACTGTATCGAGATTAGCGGTATTCGGTGCAGAACAAAAGTGATTGCCTCGCTACAACCGATATTTCAAAGGGAAAATGAGATTATGTATCTCATAAGATACAGTTTATTGATATATTTCTAGTATTAACCAAACGCCAATGCACAAGCAATGCACTGCTATGTTATGCCTCCCAGGGAACGCTCGTCGCGCATGACCATACGTTGACCATAAGTTTCCCCTATATTAAGAATTCTAGCTCGGAGACAAGCTATACACTGGGAGGGGCCGCAGAAACAGTCGAAAACATTTCTTCCCTAGGTCCCGTCGAGGAGGTTGAAAATTGAAGTGCAGTCACAGCGGCCGGCTTGTGCTCAGCTTAAACTGCAGCTTTGATTAACGATGCGGAAAAGAAATCTCACCTTGCCATTGACGAAAAACAGTAAGAATTAACGCAGGAGTGCCTAGTTTATGATCATCAGGGCCGCAACAACCCGCCGATAAAAGCGAAGTTTTCACGTTCCCCAGGCAAAATTTGAAGCAGCAATTCGCCACAGTGTAATTCGCATAAGTTGTGTAGCATTCTTCGGAACAATTACCTATGAGGCTTATACCAGGGTGAAAAGTATTGAAGCACCTTCCACAGTGGCGTAGCTACGTCGTATGGCACCCGGAGCCCATAGTGTTCTGCCATCCCCGCGCCCCCGGTTGTACTAAGGAAGAGCAGAATATGGAAAATTAACGGGGAGGTGTGGGGGTGCTGGTTCAGCGCCAGCACAGCCGCCTTGGAAACCGCACATCACCTCCTCCCCTTCGATTTTGTTCCCTGAGATCGCGAATGTAGCAGGAACACACGCTGTTTTATTTTCGGCGCAAAATAACACAGGGTGTTGCACTGATAACTTGTGATAAGCGCATATGCACATCTGCTGTCACAATGGAAGTCATCGTGGGGAATATGGATCACAGGTAACAAAAATATTTTAAGGAAGTTTTATCGCATGTGCAAAATTGAAGCACGACGGTCATATGTCGCCCAAAAGCAACTCCTCGGGTATCGTCATAGATGCTACCGGGTACAGTATTTTCGCTGTGTGTAGCCCTAATGCCAAACGAAAATTAAATATCATATTCGTGACAATGATCTCCCCACCCTATAAGAAAACGGCACCTGCTTCGCGTTTACGCGGGCTTAAATGCTATGACAATTACAATATCTCTCATTCTCATCAATAAAGCTTTCTTTATATGCTGCTTTGGGAAAACGCCATTATCCTGACTGCGGCACCGTTACAATGTTAGGTAGCTCGGAACAAACCGACGCTGAATCGGCGTAGATTCTACGTCCGACGGTTCCGCGTTTTCCGAGACATGGAAGGGATAAGGGGGAAATAACTGAACGTTCACATTCAGTTGTGTGTTTTACGTTATTTAACTGTTCTTAATAAAGTGTTTCTACTTTCTCGTTCACAGATGGAAACACGGGACTCTATTCCTAAGCGCTCTCACTTGAGCGCGCTTTGCCTCTGTAGGTTTCCCTTCATTGCCGCAGAAAGTTGTCCACGAATATAGTTTCCTCCCAGGAACGGACGCCGATGCAGATACTGCAGCCGTTGGTAGCCCAGCCAGGCGGCTGTATCACGCTGATGCATGGAAGTGGCCACCACTTGTTGCCCCTTTGATATAGGAGGAAAACTGTGAATCTCCGAAGTTAAATGATAACCCTGTGTAACAATGTGCAGAAGTACACCCATGTACGCCGCCACATTTATAAAGGGCAGTGACGGCAAGTACGACTAGCAGCCTACGAGAACAGCAACGTACCGATCTTTATAGCGCACAGTCTCGCCGCTACTGAGTTTTTTGGTTGATCGCTTTACGAAATCAAGAACGTTTTATTTCCAATTCCCGCGGTAAAAGTTCAACTATACAACAGCAGTCTTTATTGATCAATTGACGTGTGCCTAAATTCGGGTCTGCCAGTAGCAGGAGCACAGACACGGGGAATGTGCTGGGCCTAATCTCACCGGCTCAACGGGATCGACATCGACTCGAACTATGCTCGCAGCTCATGAAGGCTGAAGCGTGTGCGGCCAACAATGCAGCACCGCTTTCCAACCATGAGTCACCCGTTTGCAGGGAACTTAAGTTCTGGCGACAGCAACATATCGTGTCAAACCCTACCACGCTATTTTCGACTTTGACGTCTGCCAATAATTACCAGTATGCTCTGTGTATACATCTGTTTACCTCATAATACAATGTGTTCAATAGCTGAGGAGAAGAAAAAGCATCTGGTTTCAGGAGATTGAAAAAAAATATTTTCTTATAAATCTCCTCTACTCTCAACCGTGTTCATGGCCGCCTTACTTCGAGGGGGAGAAATCCGAAAAACCCGTGTACTTTGATTTAGCTGCACGGTAATGAACATCAGGTGGTGCAAATTTCTAGTGTGCCAGACTACGGTGTGCATCAAAATGAAAACGTCGCTTTGTCTCGTAAAACCTTATATTTCTTCATGTGAACCCTGCTGTCTCGAAGATGTGGTCGACCTGCATGTCCAGAGGAAGGTCTCCAGCGAATTTCACAGACATTTATTGAACTCGAGATATCGCCGGAGTTAACGTTTGTCGTAAACAGTTAAGCTCTGAAGATTCAATCAAGTTCAGTATTGAACGAAAGTTGAAGACGTAATACACATTCAATGGTACCACTGATAACCACACTACTTCGATGCTTCAGCACAGAACAATATATGAATTTTTGTATTTGAAAGACGCAATCACAGCAGAGCACGTCAATAAAGCCAGCACACTAAACGAAAGGAGCGCTCTTGGTTAGCTATACAAACTCCGAAAGTACCCTGGCATCTCTTGATAAATTTCGCTTCAGTTCCCAAAGATTTATTGCCAAATGCAAACAGTGATCACAGCGATCACATATTGTTTACGAATAGATCCGCTGCCCTTGTCTCTATACGGAGATCTGCTTATCTCCTATAGAGAAAGGCTAGTCTTATCGTTTTGCTTGATGCAGTATATATGCGTGTCCACTACGCAGCTTGATAGTGTACTAAGGCCTGATAGAGTAACGATTTTAACGCTAAACTGCGAGTAAACTTCCGCGAGAAAAAGTGGCAACCACAAAGGGGCCGCAAAGCTGCGGCCTCCCATTTTTGAATGGCTTACAATATTCATTATATGATACGAAAACTAGCATTTCCACAAGCATGTCCGTAGGGGCAATGTGCAAACTCATTCCGCGTATTTTCGAGAAATATCTGACCGCCATATATAAAACATTTCGCTAATTTTGATCCCCGTGAAAGGATGCGTTTGCATCCGCCTCGAATAAATCACGCCAGCATCATGAAGGCGTGATTATCCGTGTCTCGTTCATTGCTCGGAAGTTCATTGCCAGGAAATCCGTAGCACGGCCTCTTAACCGAGGTTTCTGCTGCGATAACTGCACTAAAAGAAAGCACTTGCCTCCCAGCCTTTGGGCTAAAAGGCCTCCCGGAGGCTTAGGTGGTATTTCCACACTCTTGTATTTTTGCTCCACAATCACTTATCACGCGTACTAGATCCATAGACAACTATATGTATCGCTATCATAATTTTATATTATATCTCATTTTACGGTTTTATGATACGGATTGATTTTAGGCAACTTTACAGCCATGCCACATCCCACCATCGAAACTCACAAATCAGCGCTTAACCCAACATTATCAGTCATGGCGCTCTTTGGCCATACTTGGCCCTTGCGCCACTAAACAAAACACATTCATTCAATCGCATCGCGTCCTCGGCGCCTGCGCGGTGCGCAATGTAGCAACATGGCGGCGTCCTTGCAGCTGCAGGTTTCGATGCATGGGTAGCATTACCACCGTTTCCTCCAGAGTTACTTTCTGCTTACTCACTTTTTCACTATGACCAAGCCGCTTTTCGCTGACTGCGTCAGAACGCCAGGCGCGGTGGGCGCGCCTCCAAAGTGTCTGAAAATGTAACGAAATTATTTGCAGTAATGTTCGAGGTCAGAGATAGCGCTAAGACTTGTCCCAGTAATGTTCAGTGCACGCGAAACTAACCACCTCACTAAGGCGACTGAGGCGAGCGTGCCCAAAGACTACCGCAAAACACTAAAATAATGTTGAGGCTCATAGAAAGTGTCGCAACCACCTCTTAGTATGAGTCATTAACTCAACCATGCCATGAGAGCCGTGCTGTTTTTCGCTTCCTGCATCACAAGTCTCGGTTCCGTGCCGTAAAAGCCTAATTGGTTGAAATGCTCGCAGGATGTCAAACGAAATTTCTCACCTTGCTGTTGTTCAAAAGTGTATTCGCGCCATGTCGAAGTGTACAACGAACGCAAGAATACGTCGGCAGCATAAAAACCAGGCTGCATCCAAAATATGTGGGCCATCGAAGAGGCGAACTTCACATATGCAGCAGGTCTAGCTCGCTTTGTTGGCGATTCTGGAGCTAACGCAGCATGTGACGCGTACGTGGTGCCGCTAACTTCTTGCCAGGTAAAGCATGAAAATAAATCGCAAAGTGTAAGTTCATTTATAGGCGAAGCTTTTTAGCTTTAGCGAGAAAGAATAAATTGAAAATAAAACGCACTCTAAATTCATTTCACATTCTTTCTTTTTTGCACTGCTCGCGTCAATTACCGTATGGAATGAACAGTAGCCGTGACGTGTTCCCTGTTACAATTTTTTTGACAATTGTCCCCACTTGTTTAATTCCTTTCCCTGTGGTTAAACGGGTAAGCCGAGAAAAGTCAATGAATTTTCGCATTGAATCAGGCGGAGACAAAGTTGGAAATGTCAATGAAGTCACAGCCTAAAGAAAAGTGCACTCTTGGTACGTTACACAAAAGTAATTTCAGATTGTTTTTCTTTTTTCGAAGCTCGCATCAGCTAAAGGATGCGTTTAACACTAGGGACGACGTATTTCCTGTTGCCAGTTCTTGTTGAATTTACTTCTCTATGATGAAACGCCTAAGCCTAGAAGAATGAATAAGTTTTAGTATGTAAGAAAGCCCACAGGCGGTTCAATCAAAAAGTCAATGGAGCCAGCTGCCTAACGAAAAGCGCGCTGTTGGTACGTTACACAAACTGCATAGGTGCCCTGCAATGTCCACATAAGTTTCTCTTCACTTCTGGAACGGAACTGGGTATACGCGAATAGTCATCAAATATAATTGACGTAAAATACCCGCAGCCCGTGTCTTTCTATGAAGATCCTCTTTTCTACTATTGAGGACTTGTAGACTTTTCGCTTCGCAAAGTGGAGTATATTTGCCTGTCCACTACGTAGCTTGATAGCGCACTAAGGCATGACATCGTAATGAATTTACCGCTAAACACTTTAGAGAAAATCTGCGCGATGTGGCAACCGCAAAGGCGTCCCCAAGTTCCTGCGTCCCATTTCTGTCAGGCTAGCAATATTCAATATATGATACGGAAACTATAGCATTTACACGAGTATGTACATACGGACTATGTGGAAAGCTTATTCCGCTTATTTTTGAGAAATATTGAATAGCAGTTTACAAAAGAAATTTAGTTAATTTTGGTCTTGCGTTAAAGGAAGCTTTTGCAGGCGCCTGAACTAGGTTTCGCCACCATAATGAAGGGAGGCTCCGTATCGCTTTGATTGCGCGTCTCATCTGAATTGCATCTCGTCATCGACGCATGCGGGGCGGCGCAGAGTAGCCGCATTGGCAGCGTCCTTGCAGTTGCAGATTTCATTGCATGGGCGCTGGGTTGGTTATATTAGACAGTTTTAGTATTGCGCACGTTGCGTAAGCGAAGGCGTTGCGTACATAAGATCGCTACGTTGTGCAAAGTGCGCATGTGCAGAATGCAACACGAACTTGACGTGATGCGTACGCGACCGCTGCGTACGCACGCATCCTGATTCTTGCGCGCGTACGTGGGGAGGCTTGCGTGCTGCTCTCGTGGGTCCTGTCTGTTCGGGACAGCCCGAGACAAAAGAGTTTCGCGAAATCATGGCGTCAACGGCAACCAGCGGAAGGCTGTACTTTTCCATGGCCTACAATGTGGCTTTGCTGCCTGAACTCAACGCCGAGAAGCCAATCCCGGATCTTGCACGTTGGGAATGCGAAGCAAAAATAGGAACTTTGTTTTGGAGAAAGTGTTCAGTGTGCGCTGTTTGCGCGAAAGGCTCGACTTCCAGTGGGCGCAGTTCGTCGCAAATGACCGTACCAACCCAAGATAGCGAGTATACACTTTTTATATTTCTCGACAGGATGCGTGCATTGCATCCGTATTAAATGTAGGCTCTTTTAAAAGCCAAAATAGAGTTCGACGTAGCGTGAACGCGCGCACAGGTTAAAGGCTAAATATAGTCCGACGTAGCGGAAGCGGGCGCACACGTTACATCACGTCAAAAAGAACAACAGCTTTCGACCGGTGGTTCGACGCATTGGCGCAGCCAACATTACCGGACGCGACCAACGCGCCCTGAAGCGTCCGGCGTCGATTGACGCTCGCCCGTGCGCCTGTAACATCGGAGTATAAACGGGCCTGCCTCTACGTCACGTGGCGAGAGCAACAGCGTCTACAGTCCGACCGATGCGGCCGCGGCCAACGCGTTCTGACGCGCCCGGGCGCTTAACAACGCTCGCCCGCTTACGTGCGTAGGCAGGTAAAGCGCGGTCATGAGGAGATAAACGCATCGAATAAAAGAAACGTACAAACACTATCATCATCACTGGCCTATACCCCCAAAAGGATGCAAGATGGATGACAAAATGGATTATAAGACAAATAAGAAGAGTGCACTAAGAGAATTAAGGGGATTGCTCAGGCGAGTCATAGACAATATAATCTAGATTGATGACGATGCGCTTTAAGAGGACGACTCAGCGAATTAAGAGGAATGATTATGCGGAGAAAGTGAAGTAGTGGGATAACTATGCGAATTAGGTGTTGAGCAAGGGAATTAAGAGGGATGACGAAACGTAGTAGAATAGGCGAATTAAGGGAGTCATGGTGTCCGTCTTTATTGCATTGGCACTTAGGGCTTCGCCTTCAGGTGGTCATAGGCATAACACAAAAGGCCCCGTGAATTTTTGCACCAGGTAGAGCGCAATGCTGCAGATCCACAAGTTGCGGCAAATGCGTATGTAGATGTAGATCAATTGTTAGTTAGTTAGTTAATTTGGGTTTAATGGCGCAAAAGCGACTAAGGCCATGCTGCGCCAGCCACAAGATATTAGGAATTCAAGTCTTAAAGCAGCGCAAGCTGCAATACTTTAGAGTTTGTGTAAAAAATCAGTTTCTTCTAAAAAGCTGAACAAGTCAGTGAAGGGCACTAGCGGTTCATCTCCGAGTATTGATGCGGGGTGCAAAGGTATGTGTAAGTTGTAGAGATTTTGTAAAAGCCTTTGTCTCTGTGTTTCAATGTTTCGACATGTCATAATAATGTGCATTATGGTGAGATGTTCATGACACTTCTCGCAAGTTGGCGGGTTCTCGTTTTGAAGTGGAAAATTGTGTGCCAGGTGTGTATGCCCGATTCGAAGTCTACATAGTATTACCTCATAGAAGCGTTGCTGGTGACTGCACGACTTCCATTCTCCAAGCAGGGGTTTTATTGTGTGTAACTTGTTATTTGTGCATGAGTCCCATTCTAGTTGCCACTTTGATGTCAGGGCTTTATGAATCGCTCGGATACTGTCTTTGTATGGAAGTGTTGTTTGTGTTATACCTTTGTGCGCAGCTATGAACGCGCATCTATCTGCTGCTTCATTCCCTGGTATCCCGGCATGGCTTGGGACCCAGCAGAATCGTATGGTTCTTCCGTATTCATTATAGGCCAACATGTTTAGGATATTACTAATTAGGGGTTCAGACGCGGAGTTAAGGTTTAGAGATCTGAGTGCGCTTAACGAATCGGTATATATGATAGCATTCATCTGCTTGTCGCTAGTTATTTTTTCTACTGCCGTCCATATTGCAAAAACTTTGGCGGTAAACACTGAAGAAAAATTATTTATCCGAATGCTATTTTGTCAATATTTTGTTAAGATCCCAACACCTACGTATTCTTGTGTTTTGGAGCCGCCAGTGTAAAACTCCGTGTAATTTTATATTTTTCTTGAATGGCTCGGAACTCTTGTATTATGTGTTCTTGTGGAATGTCTTTTTTCTTTAGATGTGTTAGTGTCCAGTCACATAGCTGTGAAAAGTTGTACCATGGTGGCAACCTTGGTGGCCTTTCAGCAACCTGCAGGGCCTCATGAGGAACGCCGTAATTTTGACAGTATTCTTCGTGTCGTAAGATTAGTGGCCGAATCATGTTTGCTTTGTTTGTGTAGTGTATCCGTGATTTGCACTGTGTTACGATGCTGTAGCATATATGTTGTGGTGATGATCGAATTCGTAATACATAGGAAAGTGTAAGTAGTGCTCTGCGTTGCTGTAAGGACGGCTCATTGCAGTCAACATATAAACTTTGGACAGGCGATGTTCTGTACGCACCGCTCGCCAATCGTAGGCCAAGATTGTGAACTGGATCAAGTCGCTTAATGTAGGATTGCCTAGCTGCACCATAAACTACACTACCGTAGTCGAGAATGCTACGTACAAGAGATCGGTATATACGTAATAGACATGTTCGGTCAGATCCCCAGTGCTTGTGCGATAAAACCTTAATGATATTTAGTGCTTTATTTGCTTTTAACTTAGTTGAGTTAATGTGGGCAAGGAAATTCAGTTTTCTGTCAAAAGTTACACCTAAAAATTTGTAATCTTCTTTGACCGGCAGCGTTGTACCATACAATGTGAGAACTGGAGTGCAGTGTAGACCTCGCTTCTGGGAAAAGAGAACTGTAACAGTTTTGTGTTTTGAAAACCGGAAACCAATTTTGTCGGCCCATAGTGTCAGATTATGTATCGTTATTTGTAGTTGTCTTTCGCAGGCGGGTAGATTTGAAGCGCGGCAAGAAACTTGCAAATCGTCGACATATAATGAGTGCATAACAGATGATGGGATAATTTTATTAATAGAGTTCATTTTGACTATGAAAAGGGTCGTGCTCAGAATGCACCCTTGTGGTACGCCATTTTCTTGTGTAAATGTGCGTGAAAGTGTTGTGCCGAGACGCACTTGAAATGTTCTATTTGACATGAAATTACATAGACAATTTATCATTCTGCCGCGAATTCCCAGGTCAGCCAGGTCTCTTAGGATTCCATATCGCCACGTCGTATCATAGGCCTTTTCTAAATCGAAGAAAACCGTCAGACAATATTGCTTGTGGAGGAAGGTGTCACGTATTTCCTGTTCTAGTCGTACGAGATGGTCAATGGTGGAGCAACCCTTTTTGTATCCGCACTGGTGCATATCTATTAGGCGTCTTGTTTCAAGAATAAATGTGAGTCTTATGTTTATGATGCTCTCATAGGATTTAGCTAGACAGCTTGTTAATGCAATGGGTCTATAGCTACTAGGGGATGTTGAGGGTTTACCAGATTTTAGAAAGGGCACTACTATCGCATTTTTCCAATCTGTGGGCATTACCCCAGACTCCCATATCATATTGAAAAATTTAAGAAGTGTCCCTACCGATTTCTGAGGTAAGTGTGCCAGCATTGTGTAGTGGACATGGTCAAGACCTGTTGCCATTTTTTTACCGGCAGAGAGAACTCTGTTCAATTCATGTATTGTGAGGGGGTTATTATACATTTCAGCTGAAGCCCCAGTGGTGGGCAGTCTCTGTTTCTCCGCCGACTCTTTATATTTTAAGAATGAATTTGAATAGTTTGCCGAGCTGGAAATGTTGTAAAAGTGTTCACCTAATGAGTTGGCTTGGTCCTGTAGTGTTGTATGTGTGCTTGGGCATGTAAGTAGTGGTATTGTGTAAGATGAGTCCTCTCCTCTAAATTTCCTCACCTGATCCCACATTCGTTTTGATGTTACCGAACTATTAATTGAAGAGATGTATTTTTGCCATGATGATTTTTCAGCATGTCTATGAATGAACCGGGCTTTGTCTTTGGCTTGTTTGAAGATTAACAGGTTGCTATAGGTGGCGTACCTTCGTAGGATTCCCAAGGCCTTATTCTGTGCTTTTTTAGCGTCAGCACACTCCTTCGTCCACCAGGGGTTTAGCTTTTTGTGCACCATACCTGATGACTGGGGTATGGCCTTTTCTGCCGCACGGATTATAACCTCAGTGATTTTTTATTAAGTTTGTCAATACTTAGCTCTGGCGAAAAGACATCTTCTAGTATCGCGTTCTCCATAAAAACCGGCCAGTCCGCGAGCTGTAATTTCCATCGACGTGGTCTAGTTACTAGGGTTTTTGGTGATGATAGGAGTTTGATGACTGCGGGTAAGTGGTCGCTGCCATATGACGTGTCGAGAGCTTCCCATTTAAAATCAGTAAAAAGTGAAGGTGAGCAAATAGCTAAGTCTAAACAACTAAAAGTGCGGGAAGTTGGTAAAAAGTAGGTCGGGGCGCCTGAATTTAAGAGACAGATGTCATTGGATAAAAGAAAATCTTCAACCAACTGTTCTCTTTGGTCAGTTTTGACATTCCCCCATAGTGTACAATGAGCATTAAAATCCCCTACTAAAACAAATGGTTCTCGTAACTGATCTGTTAAATTTTCTAATTGTTTAGTAGTGAAGTGGGTGTGGGGTGGAATATACAGTGAGCAAATGGTGATGGTTTTGTAAGATAGAATGGTGACCGCTACGGCTTCTAAAGGTGTATTTAATTAGACGTTTCGGGTAGGAGTGCCACCCTGCACGACTATAGCCACTCCGCCTGACAGACGGGTGGAACATTCGCAGTCCTTTCGGACGACAGTGAAACCTTTGAGAATTTGACTATTTTTTGGACCGAGATTTGTTTCCTGAAGACATACAGCAACTGGTGAAAAAATGATGATATCTTTGATGTCACCTAGATTGTGCATGAGACCTCTACAATTCCAATGAATAATAAAAGCCATTTTAAAATGAAAAGGTAAGAATTGGCACTACGGAAAGGATAAGAGGTGAGATGTTAGGTGACATGGATTTAAAAAGGCTTATACAAATGAGCGATAACCTTCAGGTTATCGCCTTCTTATTTTGAGTGATTATTGGGATCTTGTCTCTCTTACCGGGCTCAAGAGAGCGCTTGTCCTTCGGTGTCAGTGACACCGGTGTTCTTGTGTCGATCTCTATCGCTCTTTCTGAAGCGCTGAAAGACCGAGAGTTGGGCGCCGAGACACGTGCCTCGGGCCTTGGGGTTCGCTTTATCTTAGGGCCCTGCGGGACTGGTGTTTGCAGGGCCTTGGAGGAGGATGGAGCAGCGTCGGCTGCTTCCATCACGGGGGCGGGAGGAGTCACGGCGGCACCACTGCGCGTGGGCTCGGAGGACTGCGGAGGCCTCTGTGACGCTGCCCCCGACTGCGTCACATTGGCGTAACTTCTACGCGGAAGGTATGATAGCCGCTTTCTGGCTTCAAAGAACAAATTTTTTTCTTTGACAGTTAGTGCAATCACTTCTTTTTCTTTTTTCCAGCAAGGGCAAGACCGCGAGTAAGCTGGATGATCTTCTTTACAATTACCACAATGTGGTGGAGAGGTGCAGTTATCTGATTGGTGATCATTGGAGCTGCATTTAGCACAGGTTGCTTGGCCTCAGCATGCATGTGAAGCATGTCCGAACCTTTGGCACTTAAAGCATCGTCTAGGGTTCGGGATATATGCCCTGACATTGACTTTAACATAACCTGCATCGAGTGAAGTAGGCATTTCGCTTGTTCCAAAGGTGAGTATGACATGTTTGGTGGGGATTTCTTGGTTGTTTCTGCGGATTACTATTCCTTGTACTTTTGTCACATTTTGTTCTTGCAAACCCTCAAGGAGTTCCTCATCGCTCAATCCAATAAAGTCTTCTTCAGAAATCACTCCCCGGCTTGTGTTCAGTATTCTATGTGGTGAAATTGTCACTGTGGCGTCGCCAATACTGGTAAGGTCAGTGAGCTTCTCTGCTTGGTCTTTATCATTCAGTTCTGGGAGGAGGTCCCCGCTAGACATTTTGGAGGCTTTGTACGTCGGTCCGATTTTTTCTTTCAGGCATTTGGCTACAAGGAATGGTGAGAGTTTTCTTACTGGCATGTTGCTTTCGCTGTGTACTACATAGAACTTGGGGAAGGATGGAGCGTTGCTCCGAAAGGAGAAATGGATTGGTACTTCGGTGCGGCATCTTTTCAGACGCCGATCATAGACGACAGAGGTTTGTGCTGCCATAGAAAATGAGTATGTTCGGCAACAGCGCCGACCGCCCACCACGGAGCCCAACGAAGGGACGCGGCAGAGCTTGTGTACAAGCCTGCACGACGCCAGCCGTACGCCATCGCTATAACCATATATGGTGTACCCAAGGTATGATATCCACACAAGGTTAACCCTTGCCGCCGTAGAGAAAGGAAGTAAATGGAAAAGAGAAGAAGACAGGAAAGGTAAAAAAGTGAGAGATTAAGACGAAGGTTTGAGGAGAGAGAGATAGGAAGAGGCCACTACCGATTTCCCCCGGGTGGGTCAGTCCGGGGGTGCCGTCTACGTGAAGCAGAGGCCAAAGAGGTGTGTTGCCTCCGCCGGGGGGCCTTAAAGGTCCGATCACCCAGCATCGGCTCAACCTCCAGGATCCCCCTTTCCCCGGACACGGCTAAGCCGCGCACGACTACACGCGGGAGGTTCCAACCCTCGTGTGCCCGGGTCCGTGGTGTCGCAACACACCAAACGCCTGCTTGCGCAGACGCCCCTGCGGGGTAGATCAATTGCGACAGGTAGTTAAAGAATGTTTAAATTGAAAGAGAAGTTTAGATACATGTGTACAAGAATGCTAGAAAAAATATACATTGTCTACCTGCATAAATCAAGCTGGCTAGGTGACGATGTCACCATCGCGTTTTAAGGGAGTGGCAATATTCATCATCAACACCATAATTACCATCGTACCGTGTCTCATCCCTTGATGATAATGATGATGATGAACAAATGTGGATGGGTGCTTTCAATCGGGCGGGCAAACTGAATAGAGGCTAGCCAAAGAATTACCAAAAAACAAACAAACACGCACCAGAAAAACTATGCCACATACGCGCTAACAAACACTAGAGTGCTAGTGTGCCGTCGGTTTTAGGCGGCTACGGACACTATCGCCAGCTGCTGTTGGGACGATCACATATCAGCCTACCCTGTAAAAGGGATAAACGTAATTTAACAGTAATCAATTACCCTTTTGCTTCTGATAAAATATTTTCGCAGGGCTGTAACTTGTAACCTCAGTCAAAATATTGTTAGGCATTAGGCATGTTAGGCATATATAGGCATAGTGAGAAGCTCGGTGTGCCGACCACTTCGGAGTTCCGTGGTGAGGACGGGGATCGCTGACCTCCACCAGAAATGTTACGTGTGGAAAGACACAGGCGAGAGATGCTCATCATCATCATCATCAGCCTGGTTACGCCCACTGCAGGGCAAAGGCCTCTCCCATACTTCTCCAACAACCCCGGTCATGTACTAATTGTGGCCATGCCGTCCCTGCAAACTTCTTAATCTCATCCGTCCAGCTAACTTTCTGCTGTCCCCTGCTACGCTTCCCTTCCCTTGGAATCCAGTCCTTAACCCTTAATGACCATCGGTTATCTTCCCTCCTCATTACATGTCCTGCCCATGCCCATTTCTTTTTCTTGATTTCAATTAAGATATCATTAACTCGCGTTTGTTCCCTCACCCAATCTGCTCTTTTCTTATCCTTTAACGTTACACCTATCATTCTTCTTTCCATAGCTCGTTGCGTCGTCCTCAATTTAAGTAGAACCCTTTTCGTAAGCCTCCAGGTTTCTGCCCCGTACGTGAGTACTGGTAAGACACAGTAAGGGAGAGATGTTATTTACACGCTATTTACACTGGAGCCAGGCAGCCAGGCATACACTCACTCGTGCCAAGGGCACGGACCAACTTCTTCGTCGTCCTCGCGGCGGCTCGTCTCTTGAGCATCGCTTAATCATATCGTAATATAATTTTGCACAGAAGTGATTGCAAGCGATTGCTTTTTTTTACAGCTGAAGCTCTCATGGGCTCGTACCAGTAGCCGTTCCGGTTAGTGACGGTGTCCGCCGGCGGTGTCTGGTGTCCGTAGCAGCGATCACCGGGAATTAGAAAAGAAACTCCCGTTCCCGCCGGTGTAGAACCCCGGAGTGCTGAGCGGCAGTCAGCTACTCTACCACTGAGCCAAGCCAGCGCTGCCTAGAACGCAGCGGGAAAATGCCCTACAAATGCGGCCTAGCACGCCAGGAAGGAGACAGGCGATATGTCATGCGCGCCGCGCACCGTCGATGTGTGCACATTTTTCATTACTTTATTACACGAGGTAGAACGCCGTGTAGTAGATGCGCAGGCAGCGTCGCAAGGCAGTTAAAGAAAGTTTGACGCATAAAACGATGCGAGGAAAAATATATATTGTGTACCTGATCAGTGGGCACGGAGGACCCGGCCCTAGCTGCAACGATGCTGACCAGCACCTGCTCTTCGTTGTGCAGGTTGGTCCCTCTGTGAGATTTAGCAGAATTAGCAGTGACCATCGTAGCATTGTCGTCCTACCGTGCCTCCAACAGTATATTAGCCTTGCTTACGAGTGCTTAGAGGTGTGCAAGTTACTTCTTTGGGGTGATATCGAAAGAAATCCTGGACCGACACAAAAGGAACTGTAAGGCCAACTGCTTGAAGGCCAAAAAGATACCCCCACAGATGTAACTGAAATGAAAGTGCAGTTATGCAACATAAACAGTGTACTTGCCAGCTTACAACGTACTCTGAAGGACGTGCAAACTAATCTCCCTGATTCTTCTGCAAACCTAGTCCAGGCCGGTCAAGTAGAAACGACGCTGAAATCACTAGAGAAAGTGAACACTTTTCACGCAAACAAATTGACTAATTTGGAGGACCATAGCAGGCGTTCCAATGTGATCATTTACGGGATAAAAGAGTTAGCCGACGAAACCGAATCTATATGAAGGAAAAGATTTCAAGAAAGTATTTCAAGGTAAGCTGGGTGTGGAATGTGAGTCTATTGTTCGAATACATAGGCTAGGAAAAAACAAAGGAAACCACCGCTCATAATTTACCTTGAGGATTACAGTGAAAAGAAGGCAATT
This sequence comes from Dermacentor albipictus, assembly GCF_038994185.2. Lineage (NCBI taxonomy): Eukaryota > Metazoa > Arthropoda > Arachnida > Ixodida > Ixodidae > Dermacentor > Dermacentor albipictus. The sequence continues at coordinate 73,522,204 of NC_091829.1, read as the reverse complement.
CTTGCAAACTGCAAGAAATTCAAAGGGTCTGACATCTACATTCAGAACAATTATTCCCATTCCAAATCCCAAATTCCTCTGGGACAGCTGTAAAGAAGACAGGCTGCTTAAAAAAGGGTTTCCTTGATCCACGATAAGCTTAAGCTTGGCGACGATGCCTTTTATTGGGTTTTATACCTAAACAGGCGCGTACAAATTCACCAAAGCTCCCTTCTGACTCCCACAACGAACGAACTAAACAATTCCTCAAACTCAAATGATCGACGTGCTCCCCAAGGGTGACATAAGCAGCTCAGACTGATTATTGTTAATGCTCACAGTTTTGAAAATAAAACTGATGCGTTGGAAATGTTAATACTGAAGCATGATCCTCATATTACTGTCTTGACTGAGACTTGGCTACATGATGAAATAAGTGACGATATATTTCCTCCTTCCTATACAGTGCTCCGAAAAGACAGGCGCACCAGAGGTGGTGGCGTTGCAATGCTGCTAAAAAATGGCATTTCCGCCCATCTCTTGGAAGATATCCCTGAGATTGAATATTTGGGCGTCAAGATAGGCTTTTGGGGTAACAGCTTTAATGTTTATGCCATACACAGACCGCCGGAAACTACTCCCGATTACTTACAAAAGCTAGAGGATGAAATGAACAGGCACTGAAAGGATACCATTTTTGCGGGTGACATTAGTGCACAAACATCGACTGGGAGAGCCTTAATACTGGAAACACGTTCAGCATACTCACCAACATTGTCTTTAGTATTATGCTACGTTATAACCTGAAGCAGGAGGTGGTACGCGAGCCGACACGCGTACAGGGCCCTTGCAGTTCCATTCTCGACTTGGTATTTCTTGGCCAGAATTTTTCGGAATATTTTGTTTGTATTGAAGACGGACTTTCCGACCACCGGCTGATGAGCATTACCTTGCCAGTTCTACAGATGGCGCAATACTATTCCTCAGTGCTTAACTACAAAGATTTTTCTCATGCCGACGATGTGTCCATCGTAGAGCACGTGGAAAACTGTCTTGTTGATTTTACCAGTACTGATGCCTGTTCTCTGTGGAATCGCTTCAAAACTATGTGCCTGTACTGCATGAACAAATTCATCCCTTGTAAAAATAAGAAAGTTTGCCAACATACACCTTGGATGACACGCGATCTTATTCATGTATTAAACGCAAGGTAAAAAGGTTAAAAAAGCATGGGAATCCTGTTAAAATAAAACAGCGCGGAACAGTCTCGAACAGAAGCTGACTGCTGCGAAGAGTTACTATTATAACAACTCCTTGTCTAACTTTATTAAAAATGATCCTACAAAATTCTGGAACCATATGAAGGAAAAAAAGAAACCGACTTCATAGATAATAATAGAGGTCGCATTAATAACTAATGACGACGACATAGCACAGCATTTTGATGAGTACTTTCAACATGTCTTTGCAGTGTCAGATGGTTGCATCACTATGCTTCCAATGAAACAGGCATTTGATGTGGATTCTATTTCTTATGCTCGAATTGTCAACATGTTGGTAAACCTGAAAAGCACAGCTTCTTGTGGCCCTGACGACATCCCAAACATCTTTCTGAAACGTTATCCTGAGCTTATTGCCAGCTTTCTTGTATGAAGTTTTTCTGCTTCTGTGCGGTCGGCACAACTGCCCGATGAATGGAGGGTGGCCCGAGTGGTTAAAAGATTTTAAAAAGGCGATCGATCAGGATTACAAAATTATCGTCCATTTCACTGACATCACAATACTGCAAGCTCTTGGAACATATCATGGCAAACTATATAAAATAATTCTTGGCTAAAAACAATGCGCTCACGGAGTTTCAGCATGGGTTCAGAAAGGGTTATTCGACTGTAACGCAATTGGTATCAGTGATTCATTCGTTTGCTTTTTCTGTAAACAATAATGGCCAAATGGCTGTAATATTTTTTTTAGATTTCAGAAAAGCCTTCGATAAGGTTCCGCACGACAAGAAATAATCTTCAAATTTAGAATTATTAGAATACCTGCAATTTTGGTAAACTGGAATATTGCTCACCTGAGCAAACGCATGCAGTACGTTACAAGTGGTGAACATAGCTCGGCCACTCTCCCAGTCACATCAGGGGTGCCCCAAGGTAGTGTCTTGGGACCTTTACTGTTTCTAATGTATATAAATGACGTTGTTAAAACCATAACTTCAGATGTGCAAATTAGACTGTTTGCCGATGATTGTATCTTGTACAGTGATATAACCTATTAGAATGAAAAGACTGTCCTAGAAAAGAATTTAAATAACACATTGAAATGGTGTAATGAATGGGGTAAGTTTATTAACGCTGATAAATCCGCATTTCTACGCATTATTCGTAAAAAAAAACCACTAACTTTTTATTATACCCTAGGTTCTTTATCTCTGCGTGAGACTAACAATTACAAATACTTAGGTGTTACTTCGACTTCCACATTGTCGTGGAAAATGCATAATAATGATATTTGTTCTGCTTTCCGCAAACTCTGCTTCCTAAGGCACAAACTGAAAAATGCCCCTCCTAATGTGACATTACTGTTGTTTAACATTTATTAGACCAATGTTAGTGTATGCATGTATATCATGTGGTCCTCACACTACGTCAAATATCGTGCGTCTCGAAAAAATACAAATAAAGGCAGTTAGGTTTATATTTCATAACTTTGCAAGACTGGACGCTCCCTCTAAAATTATGCCAGAAAATTCCATACCCACTCTTCAATCACGCCGAAAGCTGCTAATGCTTGAATTCCTTTCCTTTCTTCTCAACTACAGGCTTGAAATTACACCATCGACTTACATAACGCCTGCAATAACACGGCACACAAGACACAGTCATCCGGACTCACTAACACCCTAATATGATCGAACTGACACGTTTAAATTTTCTTTTATTCCCGGAACAATATCAGACAGGAACGACTGTTTACAGACACAGTGTGGCTACAAATGTACCAATTTGTATTTGATTCTTCCTAATTGGTTCTCTTTTGTGTGTATACAGTCTATTGCCCCTCTGCTTGGACCGAAAAATCCGCAGTATGTATAAAACAAAAAAATAAATAAATCAAGCTGCGCAAGAGACTTTTTCACAGCCACGTTGGAAAGCGGATGCCAATAAATCATCATCATAATAATTACCACCATTAGCATCGTATCGTGGCACTTGCCTTCCGTCGTGAGAAGCGGGCCGCGTAGTGTCTATGCGTACGCCCTATGCATTGCAATGCAATGCAACTGCATTGCATTGCAGTTGGATAGTATTACTCCAGGTGGCACGCCATGTAGCACTTGCTTAGATAGCGGTACAAGGTAGATAGTTAACTCTTAAGGAACAAAAGGAAATCATTCAGAGTATAGATACTGATGCAATGAAAAACGTGTATGATGTGCCTGATTAAGTCACGCAGGCTAGGTGACTATCGCTGTCCCGTTTCATAGGGAATGTCATTACTTTTAATCATCATCATTAGCATCGTATCATGCCATTTCACGCGCGATGTGACGTGCGCGAAGCGTAGCGTTGATATGCGCAAAGTTTGCATTGCGGTTTCGCTATATTCCACAAGGTATCCCGCCGTGCAACAGTTGCATCTGCATGTATCTGGTACTGGTTAAGTCAAGCAGGCTAGGTGGCTATTTATCACAACACCGTTTTAAAGGGGATGCCAATAAACCATCATTATTATCAACATCAACAACAGAAACGTACCGTGCCACAGGTGAAGGGATGTGACATGTGCGCTACGTAGTTTGGATACCTCTGTTTACCCTTCGTAACCGGTTATGGCACCTCCTTACAAGGTACTAACCGCTGCGGAAGCTGATCGCAGAACAGAGCACTGTGCACAGGGAAGCACAAGCCGCCGCGCAAGCCGAAGCGAAGAAATTACTAACTAGCCACCAGACTACGAAAAGCGCACTCTCTGTATGCCAGACAAACTCCAAAGTTGCACTGGCAAGTCTACATAAGTTTGTCTGCAGGTCCCAAAGATTTCTAGGCAAATGCGCACGGCAATAAAATATCGTTAAAGTAAAATATCCGCAACCGGCGTCTTTATACGGAGATCTCCTTTTCTGCTTACGAACAGCGCTATAACTTTCTCGTTTCGCTTGATCGAGTAACTGTGCCTCTCCACTACTGAGCGTGATGTTGCAGTAAGGCATGACAACGTAATGATTTTATCGCTAAACACAGAGTAAATTTGCGCAAGGGGGGGGGGGGGGGGGGCAACCGTAAAGGCACCACAAAATTGCTGCCTCCAATTTTTGTCGGTCTAACAAATTCAGTATGACATGCCAAAACCAGCATTTCCACGAGCAGGTCCCCCATTGATAATGTGTAACTCTCATTCCGCGTATTTTTGGAGAAATATCGGACGGCAATTTATAAAAAAATTCGCTAATTTTGATCCTGCGTTAATGGATGTTGTTGCAGGCGCTCGAATTTAGATCGTGCCAATAATACATTTACAATATTTGTACAAAATTTCATGTGTAGTTTTCCTATTTTGAATAAACTTCAACTTCAACCTCAACAACTTGAACCATGATGAAGGGAGGCTCCGTCTCGTGTTGATTTCCCGTCTCGCGTGAATCGCATCCCGTCGTCCGCGCATGCGCGGCGGTGCAAATTATCAACATGGCGGCGTCCTTGCAGTTGGAGATTTCAATGCATGGGTGCTATGGCGAGCGTTCCATCCGGAGATGGTGACATTAACTGTATAGTTGAACATTCCGGACTTCTATTAATGGGATACCAGCCACGCTAGCTTACCGCTTAAGGCGTTTAGCTGCTGAGCTCAAGGTCGTCCATTCAGTCGCGGCCACAGAGGCCAAATTTTTATGGAAGCGAAATTCAAAAAAAAAGAAAAGATGAGAAGAGAGGACAAAGAAAAAAACGCTCGGGTACTTGATTTTAGGTGCACGTTAAACAACCCCCAATTGAAGAAGTCACTGCGAGTCCTTCATTGTGGCGTTCCTCATGAGCAAAACCGGCTTTCTGCGCGTAAAACCTAACATTGCAATTTCTAGCGTGATGAGCGAGCAAAGTTTCAAATGCGTCAGTTTCAGAGATTCTAAAAATTGCGTGCACAAGTGCTGTTATCCCACCCTGCGCCTGCTCCCTTCCACTTCACCCTAGACGAACAAGGATCAGATATCCCCCGCCTCACAATGCACTTACTCAACAGGCAGTTTACTGGCGAAACCTGCAGACAGGAACTTTCCCAAATTTACATATACTATGCAAAATGTTCCCAAGTCAATACAGGGACACATGCCCATGGTGTGGCGTAATGCCCACACTTTATCACATCACATGGGAGTGCAATACCAATAAGGCATTCCACAAAATAGAATATCCGAGCGCGGAGCCGTGGGAGAGTGTGCTCTCCAGCGGCCACCCTAGCCTCCAACGGAGGCTGGTGGATCATGCCCGACGAGCAGCCACGCTCAGTGGTGCCGTGGAATGGGGGCGCCAACCATGCAGGCAGGAGATCGTCATCAACCAATAGAAGATGAAGACACCCGGCCCGACCGCTGAATTACTCTTTCTAGAGCAATAAAGTTTACTTTCTCCTCCTTCTCACCTTAGCATGGCGGAGAAAGGGGTTAGGAGGCTTCGGGCTCGGGTCACCCTTACAGCGGCTAAGGTCTGAAAGTGAACTGTTCGCATTTACTACTGGGTGCTACGTGTCCATACTCCGTACTTCCATCGGTGGATAGGCAGGTGCGTGCCACCTATTCTGCACAAGTCCGTGCTTACAATCGGAACGCTCGCGTCTCTACTGGAAGCCTGCTTCCGCTATAATGTCGCAACCAGCTATGTCTGCTAGATACGTAATGACATATTTCACGAAACCCTACTTCAAATAATACCGAACGCAGACCTCACAGCACAGATATAATACAGATATACACATCAAGAATGATGTTATCGGGGCAAGTCCTTATCACAATAAAAAAGTGCGGGGGCTCATTTGAAATTTCAAGCTGTTCCGGCGGCGTGCAGCCACGCTAAAGTTTGTATACACAATAAGCGCCGCAAGATCTCGGCTTCTCGCTTGTCAATTTGCTATGCCCAAGCCTGGTGAGGCACCCCGTAATACAATTCTCCAAAAATGTTTGAGTACTGATCCTAATGAATAATGAAAGAGAAAATAGTCTAGAGGAATTCGAAATCCCACAGGTAACGCCGGAAGAAGTAAAGAAAGCCTTGGGAGATATGCAAAGGGGGAAGGCAGCTGGGGAGGATCAGGTAACAGCAGATTTACCGAAGGATGGTGGGCAGATTGTTCTAGAGAAACAGGCCACCCTGTATACGCAATGCCTCATAACGTCGAGCGTACCGGAATCTTGGAAAAACGCTAACATAATGCTAATCCATAAGAAAGGGGACGCCAAAGACTTGAAAAATTATAGACCGATCAGCTTACTGTCCGTTGCCTACAAACTATTTACTAAGGTAATCGCAAAAAGAATCAGGAACACCTTAGACTTCTGTCAAGCAAAGGACCAGGCAGGATTCCGTAAAAGCTACTCAACAATAGATCATATTCACACTATCAATCAGGTTATAGAGAAATGTGCGGAATACAACCAACCCTTAGATATAGCTTTCATTGATTACGAGAAAGCATTTGATTCTGTCGAAACCTCAGCAGTCATGGAGGCATTACGGAATCAGGGTGTAGACGAGCCATATGTAAAAATACTGAAAAATATCTATAGCGGCTCCACAGCCACCGTAGTCCTCCATAAAGAAAGCAACAAAATCCCAATAAAGAAAGGCGTCAGGCAGGGAGATACGATCTCTCCAATGCTATTCACAGCGTGTTTACAGGAGGTATTCAGAGACCTGGAGTGGGAAGAATGGGGGATAAAAGTTGATGGAGAATACCTTAGCAACTTGCGATTCGCTGATGATATTGCCTTGCTTAGTAACTCAGGAGACAAATTGCAATGCATGCTCACTGACCTGGAGAGGCAAAGCAGAAGGGTGGGTCTGAAAATTAATCTGCGGAAAACTAAAGTAATGTTTAACAGTCTCGGAAGAGAACAGCAGTTTACGATAGGTAGCGAGGCACTGGAAGTGGTAAGGGAATACATCTACTTAGGGCAGGTAGTGACCGCGGATCCGGATCATGAGACTGAAATAACCAGAAGAATAAGAATGGGCTGGGGTGCCTTTGGCAGGCATTCTCAAATCATGAACAGCAGGTTGCCACTATCCCGCAAAAGGAAAGTGTATAACAGCTGTGTGTTACCAGTACTCACATATGGGGCAGAAACCTGGAGGCTTACGAAAAGGGTTCTGCTGAAATTGAGGACGACGCAACGAGCTATGGAAAGAAGAATGATCGGTGTAACGTTAAGGGATAAGAAAAGAGCAGATTGGGTGAGGCAACAAACCCGGGTAAACGACATCTTAGTTGAAATAAAGAAAAAGAAATGGACATGGGCCGGACATGTAATGAGGAGGGGAGATAACCGATGGTCATTAAGGGTTACGGGCTGGATTCCAAGGGAAGGGAAGCGTAGCAGGGGCGGCAGAATGTTAGGTGGGCGGATGAAATTAAGCCGTTTGCAGGGACAACATGGCCACAATTAGTACATGAGCGGGGTAGTTGGAGAAGTATGGGAGAGGCCTTTGCCCTGCAGTGGGCGTAACTAGGCTGATGATGATGATGATGATGATGATGATGATGATGATGATGATGATGATGTGTTCTGGTGAAGGAGGCGTTCTCGCCCGCAGCGCGAAAAGAAACAAACGGAGTCGTTTGTGCGCGAGACTATCCCCGGAAGGGCTCGAGTAAGGAAACACGCGGCAAAAAAAAATCATAAAAGAAGACGCGGCCTGTGACGAATTCCTCACGCGATCCTACGCCTCCGCTATCGGAGAACGCAGGGAAATAATTTCGCTTGCTTAGGCTAGATGGCGCATGTGAAGAAATTGGGTATTTTGGCGGTGTCGCTCGCCTCCTGCAATCATGGTTAGCGTCATTTCGAATATTTCTTTCTCTGCAATTGTTGCGGCAGAACGCTGTTTAGATGAAGCGTAACCACCTCCAATGTATATCCAAAATTTGCTGTGTGCACGTTGATACTTCCTTTAAAAATTGCGCCCACCATAGCCCTTGTGCAATCTAATCTAAGATTGCTTGCTTAAACACGAGTATTTTTAAAAGATAGTTCACAGTTTCGCCCGAAAAGCGAAGGCTTTCATTGTGATAGCAAAATATTAGACTAGTACGCAAAGTAAGGTTGGTAGTTTTATCGACTACATAAGTCACAGTGAACATAATCTGATTAATAGATGTAGCGTTCCTATTTAAAGGACACAGTAGACGTAAAGCATTGCTGTGGAACTGGCGTCCATCTTGTCTACATTTTTATTCCCACCTCTTTCTTCTCTTCTCCTGTCTCCCGGTTCTCGCGCTTCTTCATCTTCTATTCGAAGGCTCATACCGCTTCACCCTTCCAGGTTTCTTTTGCTAACCCCTCCTGGGGTAATACTTGAAAACGTTTCCAATCGAAGCACATTCAACTGCGCCCCGTTCACCAATGTACCACACAGTCTTCAATATTCCTTTCTGAGTGGCTGTCTTTGTCACAGAGTAAGGACCATAAAATTTGGCACTGGATTCTCTTACTCCTTTCCTAACTAGAATGAGGTCGGTGACTTGAATGTCTGGGATATCTAAGCAATGTCTCTTGTCAAAATTTTGTTTCATTCGTTTACGGTACCTCTCCTCCTGCGATTTTTGTTTCCTCTCCTCGACGATCTTGAGATTTTCTAACAGCCCCAATTCACGGTCCGCCTGAAGAATAGGGGTCTCTCCTGAAGAAGCGAACTGCGGGCTACATCCCAAGCCACTGGTGTAGGAGCGATTGTGATGTCGTACAGCTGCTTCTAAAGAGCATTTCCAACCACCAGGGAAACTATCGTACATCCTGATGTATTGTTTTACATCTCGTATAGCACGCTCTGCAAGCCCATTCGCTGCGGGATGGTATGGCGCACAGAATTTGATTGATATATTATGGTCTCGAGCCCATCTTGCTAGCTTTTCACTCTTGAACGCTGGACCGTTGTCACATACAATCGTCCTGGTTGTCCTAAACATTTCCCGTTCGAGAAGGGCGATGACACTATTCGCATCTTCTTTTCCTGCCCGTGCCGCGACCATCCTGGTGCATTCATCTATGGCCAGAAGAAAAGCTTGCGTTTTTCGGACTCCTTCTCGTTTCTTATTCAGCTCGGCAAAATCAAGGTGTATAACTTCAAAAGGCACGTTCGAGTGGCAAGGTATTATCATGGCGTCCGTAGGCTGCTTATATTTCACTTTGTTGACTTGACAAAGGTGGTATGAACGAACGTATTGCTTGACGTCTTCTTTCATGTGAGGCCACGTAAATCTCTTGACTAGCTTGTTGTAGGTGCGCCAAAATCCGTCGTGTCCTCCAGATTCTGGGCTATCGTGGTACAAATAAAGAACCTTAGAAATCAGCGTTGGCGGGACTTGATAGCGACCTTCCATAAACATCAATTGTTCAGTGCCTTCCCACAATTTTACTTCATTGATTTCTTCACATTGTTCGGCCTGTATCATCAGTCTAGACAATGCATCTGCATCAGTCAAAAGGGGTCCAGGTCTGTGGGAGATGGTGAAATCAAATTGCTGCAAATAGTTCACCCATCTGGCGATACGTCCCTTAGGTTGGGTCATATTCAAGAGATGAGTGAGGGCCTGGTGATCGGTGAACAAAGTAAACTTCGCACCTTCTAGGTACGTACGGAAGTACTGAATTGCTTTAAGGACTGCAAGCGCTTCCTTTTCAGTAGTGGTGTAGTTGACTTCAGGTGGCTTGAGGGTGTAGCTGTAGTAGCCTACTACGTGTCGCTTTTCTCGGCCGGATGCTTCTGGACATTTCTGGTACAAGACTGCACCTGTTCCATAATGTGAGGCGTCGGTATTCAGTTCAAAGGGTAAAGTGAAATCTGGTATGCGTAGAATAGGGTCAGCAGAGATTCTGTGCACCAGATCACGGTAGACTCTCTCACATTCCTCATCCCACACAAATGGAACTGCTTTCTGCGTTAGGCGCGTGAGGCATCTTGTTTTTATGGCAAAGTCTTTTATGAAAGGTCTGAAATGTCCTGCTAATCCCAAAAACACACGCAATGAGTGGACGTCATATGGTTTTACCAGTTGGGATATCCTCTCAACGGACTCTTGTTTCGTGCTTTTGGTAGTCCCATCAAAGACTCTTCCAAGAAACACAACTTTTCTTTGAAAGAACGCACTTTTCTTAAAATTAACCTTGAGGTGTGCCAAGCTCAAGGCATTTAATACCTGGGACAGGTGTTCCTGATGCTCTGCCTCTGTTTTGGAGAAGACGATAATATCGTCGATGTACACGTTACAAAAGACACCTAGGAAAGGCTTCAGGACTTCGTTCATTATCTTCTGGAACCATGCTGGTGAGTTTTTCCAGCCGAAAGGAAGCCGGTTATACTCGTACAGGTCGAAGGGCGTGATAAAAGCAGTGTACATTTTTGTTTCTTCGGTTAGCGGGATCTGCCAGAAACCTTTGCACAAGTCAATACGTGAAAAACATCGGCAACCACCTGTCTCATCTATAATCGTGTCTATCTTCGGCATGGGAAATGGTATAAGCTCTGTCTGGCGGTTGAGAACCCTGTAATCTGTGCACAGTCTGAAAGTTCCATCTTCTTTCGGCGCAATAGTTATGGGAGAGGCGAAGGGTGACACCGAAGGCCGGATTATATTCGCGTCTAGCATCTCCTGCAATTCCTTCTTCAACCATATCTTGCGCTCTCTTGACATGTTATAAGGCGATTTTCGGATGACAGTCTTGTCGGTTAGTTCGAAAGGCACCTTGTGTGACGTCATCGCTGGTGGGTAGCTTCCTATGCATACCAGTTCAGGATAGGTCGTTGCAATATCCCTCGCGCACTTGACAACTCGCAGGTTATCTTTTCTATCAGGCTGTGTCTCTTGCCTTGATAGTCCTTCCACTAAAACAGCATCGTCCCAGTAAACGTTGATTTTTAGTTTCTTTATATCTGGTCTGGATAGCAGAAAGTCATACGTCACCCCCTCAATCACCAGTACTTCACTCTCTATTTGATGACCTTGGAACTCGATGTTTACTGAGGCCCATTGATTATCCATTGTCACTTTTCCGTCGTAGCCTTGCACCCGTAGTACTCTTCCACTATGCAGGTGACTTGCATCTACCAGCTTGGCATTAATTATAGACACAGAGGCACCGCTGTCAACCAAAGCCATCATATGTCTGTTTCCCACTTTGACAGGGATGTGAAGTAGGCTAGAGCAAGTTAAATAAACAGTCTCAGTTGTGGTCATCGGGTCGGACTGATCACCCTTGTTTATCAGTTTTGTTGTCGTCGGAGCCTCTTCAGCGTCCGAAAGGAGGGGAACGGGGTCGCTGTCGACGTTATGCACCCGACCTCTGGGAGCGCGCCAACCCAAGTTCTCTGTGCCGCCTGCAAGGCGGCGCGGTTCTCGCTGATTACGGCTTGACCAATCCGCGCCGGACCGTGTGAAGCGACCGCTTGAGCTAGCGTTTATATTTTCTTCTGAAGTAAATGATATGTCGTGAAGGCACTCCAGGAGCCCGTCCATAGTTTTAGGTGACCGTATTTGCACTTGCTTCAGGACTTGCGCGTGCAGTCCGTGCATTATTAGTGCTACTACGGCAGACGGAGGAAGCAGAGGCTCGGCCAGCTTTAAAAGGCGGCATTTGTCAAAGAAATACTCGACGAGGGAGCCTTGCTTGAATTTGAAATTAAGCGCGGCGTCCCACCTTTGCACTGGGTTGCTTCGGAATGTCGTCAAGAATTTTTCTTTCCACTGATTCCAAGAGTTGCCAGCCTCTTCAATAATGTGCAAATCATACCACTTCCGTGCAACACCGATTAAGTAACTACGCATGTTAGTAATCTTTCCTCATTAGAGTGCCAGTTGTTCTTCCCAGCAGCATAGTCATAGAATTCAAGCCAACCTTCTGGACTTGATGACATGCCGTCGAATGCATCGGGTTCTACAAATTTAGTCACTGACTTCTCAGCGTTTAAAGAGCTTATAAGCGATGTTACCAGCTGGTTTTGTTGCGAAATCTGTTCTTGTTGTAGCCGAAGTGCTTTCAAAACGAGGCTCACCTCTTCCGTCGACGACTGTGATCCAGAGTCCTGTCGACGCATCGGTTGAAGAACTAATTCGTCGAAGATCACCAGAGGCAAGTTCACGTTCACAGCACCCTTCCGACGTAGTTCATCAGGGTCCATGGAAGCCTTCTCTAAAACCAGGTTCATGAGTTCTGCCGAGTTGAGTTCGCGAGGTAGTTCCACCGCTGGTTCATCTTCAGCTTGGTATCTCGAAAAGATGATCTTGTCCGCGGAGGTCTCCTCAAGGAAAAATCTCACCCACATGTTGGAGTTCGCTGTCGACTGCGCCAAAATAATGTAGCGTTCCTATTTAAAGGACACAGTAGACGTAAAGCATTGCTGTGGAACTGGCGTCCATCTTGTCTACATTTTTATTCCCACCTCTTTCTTCTCTTCTCCTGTCTCCCGGTTCTCGCGCTTCTTCATCTTCTATTCGAAGGCTCATACCGCTTCAATAGATAAGCAAGGAGGATGTCACATCCGCGAATGCAAACACGAGCAACGCTGTCTTGATGAACGTCGGCAATATGAGTCAAGCGCTTGGAAGCTGGCGCTCGATTGAACGCCTGTCCGACACGTAAGATTACGCGATCGCGAACGCTAGACACGCTGAAAGATAGCCACGCGAAGGGATAAACCGTCTCGGCTTGTTGAAACATGCGCCCGCCGCAGGTAACCTCCAAGATACCACACACACACACACACAAACACACACACACACACACACACACGCACACACACACCCACACACGCACACACACCCACACACGCACACACCCACACACACACACACACACACACACACACACACAGCATATTGCATAGCATAGCATGCTCCCCACATCCAGTATCCACAAAAGCATCCGTAGGAATTTAATTTTTTTTCCTTCGTTGGGGAATATCCACAACTTGTACAATGTCGAGGGCCAACATCGAAAGCCGTCTCCTTGAAGTGTACGAATTGATTTGAAGGCGGACATGGGATCGATATGCACGATCCACAGTTCAACTCGGCATCTACGAAATGAACGCTTGATACAAGAAAAGCTCATGGGTGTTTTGACATCTCTATTTACACTTGGTAAAAATGGCCTCGAGCGATAGCAACGCTACGTGGCATGTCGTCTTATAACAAGCGCCTAACTTGGATAGACCACTTTAACGTTTTCTTTATGCCAAACCGTGCAATGACAGCAACGTACGCGCTGGGAGAGAATAGTCACGTTAGGCTCGTGGAAACGAATATGTAGGCTGGTGAGGTACTCAGTAAATTCTGCAAGCTTATGCCCTGATTTTAATTTGCCCTGAATATAACCGTCTGAGAGTCGTTTAAAAGTGACAGTCCATGGAATGATTGCGTGACGAAGTCATCGATTCATTGCGTGACGATTTCAAGCGATGAGATTCTTACCGTACGAGCAAAATTTCTTCAGATTTTTCCAAGCGCGCTTTTCGCCTCACTGAAGCAGTTTCAACTTTCACATAAGAAAGTACAAACTATGTCTCCAATACTTTTCTCAGAACTACACACTTTAGTTCTGGATATCTTGCATAGCTTACAATGTTACTTAAAGCACTTTAGGCCCCTCGGTAAATTTTCACTGTAGACCAGCAGGTGTAGTTAGCCACGAAGGGAGCTTATTACTGTAAAAGTATTTCAAAGGGATTCGTTACAATCAATGAGAAAAATTGAAATGTGGACTTGCTGTGCTCTCAGAGGGCTGCAGCTTCACCGCAAACGTTGACACTCTGTCTCTCTTAGCCTAGACTAGTGTACGCAAGTGTAACAGGAAACCCCTGTGGCACCTTTCCCTTCCTCTAACATAACCATGTTCATTATGTGTCCCATTTTCATGTGCACTCTTTTTCGCTTGATTCACCTGATTCCTGCTTTGCCTGCTCACATATGCTGCAGTTAGAGACCCCATCACGTTCACGTCATTACCCTCGGCTCCCTTTTTTTCCCTTTTATTCATTTTTTTTCTGCACGACGCACGTAATGTTGTGGCACATCTCGTTCTGCGTCGATTGATATACATAAGTCACGTGCCAAAATCCATGACGCTGCAGGGAGTGCGTCTTACGCACCAGAATTTTCGCTATAATGATCTTGACTCTCCGGCAGAGAGCGGGGCTCCCCAAGAAGATTGCCGCGCGGGCTGTGTTTCAAGTTCCACCCCTTGTGGCTCCGTGCAGCCGCTTGATATCTTGCAAACACAACTAGCATTGCGTGATCCAGGCGCCCCGCTTGTCTGTATTCCAGAGCCTTGTGAGGCACCCTTTATAGCTATGCTCCATACGTTTATGAATATGAATCCTAGCGAAAATGTCGAAAGTGCCGTAAAAGTGTTTTATAAACGACTGTCGCGTTTAGCTAGGCCACGGATAATTGGGTCTTCTCGATTCACAGCTTTTGTGGTATTTAGAGTATCAATATACGAACCAATTAATTGAACGACGAGTCACCTTTGGATGCCCAAGCTCGTTGCACACTTATATATGGCGCTGAAGAATTGGGGCAACTGAAGTCATCGACTTGAATAAACTACGCCAAGACAGCCGAGATGTCTTTCGCTTACTGCGTCACAAGTGTCGGTTGCATGCCATGAAAGCCCAAACTGGTTGAAATGCGTCACAGACTGAAAAACTAAATTTCTTACCTTGGTGTAGTTCAATCGTGCGTTGGCGCCGCGTTGAAGTATACAACGAACGCAGGAAGACGCCGGCAGCATAAGAAACAGGCTACATCCAAAAGGTATCAGTCACCGAACAGGTGAACTTCACATATGCAGCCGGCCTCGCTCGCTTCCGTGGCGTGTCTGGCGCCTAACGCATGCACATGCCACGTAAGTCGTGCTGCTAAGTTGTTGCCACGTAGGGAAATCAAAACAAATCACGAAACATAGGTTCATTTATAGGCAAAAGTTTTTAGTTTTAGCGGGAAAGAATAAAAAAAAAATAAAACGTTGTTTAAACACCTTTCACATTTTTGCCTAGTGCTCGCGTCAGCTAACGGTGGAGACTAACAGTATGCGTGACATGTTTCCTGTTGCCAGTAACTTCGTTTATGGGTAAACTGTCTCGTTTTAGCGAGCAAGAGTAAAATAAAATAAAAGACCCTTTATATTCATTTCGCCTGTTTTTTTTCGGTGCTCGCGTCAGCTAACGGATGGGATGAGCACTAGGCCTAACGTGTCTCCAGTTGCCAGTTTTTCCCTAGTGTTCCCTGTTTAATTTATTTCTCTATGGTTAAACGGCTACGGGGACAAGAATACATGAATTCTAGTATTTAACCAAGCAGAGACCAAGGGGGAACTGTCATTGGAGCCACAGCCTAAGGAAAAGCGCACTCTTGGTACGTTAAGAAAAATTCATTTCACATACTTTTTTTTTTTTGCCGTTGCTCCCGTCAGCTAACGGATGAGATAAACACTAGGCGGGACGTGTTGCCTGTTGCCAATGCTTGCCTGCTTTCCCCTCTTCTTTAATTTCTTTCTCTATTAGTAAGTTTACGTATTTAAAAAGCGGATACGTTAGCGGCAGTGTCCCTGGAGGCAACTACGTAACCAAAAGCGCACTCTTGGCACGTTACACAGAATTCCTTTCCCTTTATTTTCCGATGCTCGCATCAGCTAGCGGATGGGATGAACACTAGATGGGACGTGTTGCCTGTTATTTATCATTGTGTGCCAGGTGTGTCCTCTGGTTTTATTTTCGTATTTAAAATGGAGAGCATTCTACACTCACTGCCTATGGAGCCAGCTACCTAACGGAAAGCCCGCCCCTGATATGTTTCGCAAACTCCATAGTTGCCCAAGCGCTTCAACATAAGTTGCTCTTCTGGTACCGAACCGAACTGCGCTTATGCGATTGTTGATTGAATAATATTAATGTAATATACCCGCCGCCCGCGTCTTTATATGGAGACCTTTTCTGCTATTGAAAAATACTAGTCTTCTCGTTTCGCTTCATCAAGTATATTTGCAAGTTCACTACGTAGCTTATTAGCGCCCTGAGGCACAACATAATAAGGCGTTTACCGCTAAAAACATTACATTAAATCTGCGAGAAGTGGCAACCGCAAAGGCACTGCCAAGTTCTTGCCACTCATTTCTGTCAGGCCCGCAATAAATGATGCGAAAAGTAGCATTTATACGAGAACGTCCATAAGAACAATATGTAAAGCTCATTCCGTGTACTTATTTAGAAATATCGAAAGGCCACTTATAAAATATTTAGCAAATTTATATCGTGCGTTAAATGATGCCTTTGCAGGCCTCTAAACTAGATCACGCCACCATAATGTAGGGAGGCTCCGTGTAGCGTTGACTGCGCATCTCGTCCGAATAGCATCTTGTCGACGGCGCATGCGCGGTTGCGCAAGGTAGCCGCGTGACGGCATCCTTGCAGTTGCAGATTTCAATGCATGGATGCAAGAGTTGGTTATATTAACTCCACAGGTGAACGTTGGAGCCTGTTTTGTGTGTGATGCCAGCCGCGACAGCTTAGTGCGTAAGGCGTTTCACTTCTGAGCTCAAAGTCGTCCATTTAATTGTGACTACGGTGGCCGAACGTCAACGGGAGCGAAATGGAAAAACGAAACGAAAACAATAAAGACAAAAGAAAGAAAATGCGCGTGTACATGGATTTAGGTCCATATTAAAGACCCCCACACTGGAAAAATCACTCTTGTAAAATCGCAATTGGTAAAGTCGTAATAGCGTGCCTCATAACCAAAGCGGGATTTTGGCGCGTAAAATCCAACGCTACAATTTCTAGCGTTATGAGCGAGCAAAGTTTCAAGAGCGTAAGCTTCAGCCATTATATATATTGCGTGGGCTAGTGCTCTTATCCCACCCTGTGTCTCCTGCCTCCCCCTTCACCTCACTAGGTTGGAGGAAGTTGTGGTTAGAAGGCTTCGGGCCGGCGTGAAGCTTACACCGACTGCGGCATCAAAGTGGAACTGGTTGTATTTACCGTTGGGCGCTACGTGCCCAGACTTCTCAGTGCCAGTGAGGGATAGGCAGGTGCAGCGCACCACCTAATAAGCACAAGTCCAGGCTTACAATCGCAACGCTCGCTTATGCTACTACAAGCATGCCTCCGCTACAGTGTCGCATCCAGCTATGACCGCTGGATATCTTGATTACAGATTCCACAAAACACACCTTCATTTAGCACGCTGCACAGGCATCACAGCCCATATAATACATATATACACGTAAAGAACTGAGGTTTCAGGGCAAGTCATTATCGCAATAAAAACGTATAAAAAATAAGTGCCCGAAAACGTTATACTGTGCTTATCAGCAATGTTTCCGAGCGCCTTGGGAAATTACGACATCACGCCGAGTTTGCATGTGGCGAAAATGGGGCTCATCAGATGTTTAATGCACGGATAAAATTTTAAGTTTGTAGCTGTAATTGCATTTGTAAAGAAAACTGGTCCCACGCATGGTCCTTCTTATTAATTTTTAGGCACAGTTTGTACCATTACCAAAATTCATCGTTGAACGAAACAAGAAATTTATTGTATTGTTCAAAAGAAGGCGCATGCCGTTGGTAATGCGTAGACGTAATAAGAAGTGTCAGATTTAACCATAGCTTCTTGTAGTAAATTACGTACTCGAGCAATGCGGGAACGTTTTAAATGTGTTTCATGAACGGGGGGCTGCAGAATTTAGTACGCTTTCCAGTGACAACTATTCCTGCCACCGATAATAAGTTGCTTTCAAGGCCAGTCAAGGACGAGGTCAGGTCATCTTGAGCTAATAAGCGCACTGCCTACCAGGTGTGCTAACGGTCGCGACTGCTAAGTATCGCATCCCTACCCGTCGCGTGAGGAGCTTAAATTTTTAACCAAATGCCGATTGCCGTCCTCTGGCCGGGCACCAGCATCCCAGCGAGAGAGACCAGGTATATATCGCGAAAGTGCTTCTACGCACATGGCAGCGCTGGGACGTCGCTCGTAGTGACACGCGACAACAAAAATTGTTGAAGGCGACATTTCTTTATTTATTACATTGCTTCAATAAACGACTGAGACTTTAAAGAAATAGTGAAACACAGAAACCGAATGTGCGCTTTTGTTTTTTGTTTTTGATCATGCCGTATGGCAAGAGTGATGTACTTCCGTTTCGTCTGCTTGTTCCCACGTAACGCTGTCGCGTGCGCAGAGAATGAAAATGTGTCGTTTTCTAGCGTATTCCAGCGCCACTGTCATGCTCCTTCATCCTCTCACGTCTGCGTCATTGCTCGTGATTACGGCGCTGGTCAGTTGCTCTCGTGCAGAGCGCGCAAAATCGCCCGCAATGCGAAAAGAAACAAATGCAACCACTTGCGCGCGAGACCGCCACCCGAATTTCACCATTAAGAAAAAACGCGACAAAAAAAGGAAAAGAACGTAGGCGATGGAGCTCTCGACGTATTCGTCACACGACCCTCCGGCTCAGGTATGGGAGAACGCAGGGAAGGAAATTCTTTTGCGGAAGCTAGACGGAGCAAGTGGAGAGAGTGGCTATATTGACGGTGACGCTCGCCTCCTGCAATATCGGGTCAGCGCCGGTCCAGATATGAAAGAACCAATTGAACAACTGTCGCGGCAGAACGCTCCTTAGAGGGCACGTAACCACTTGCAATGTATAACCAAAGAGAGACAGAACAAAGGGGAAAAGCAGGGAGGTTAACCAGATGGGAATATGCGGTTTGCGAACCTACGCTGGTGAGAAAGGGGGGAAGGTAAATTGTAAGCAATGCAAGGAAGATAGGGAGGAGCATACACATACAAAGAAAGGAAGGAGCATAGACATACAATTTGAGTCGGTCACTGTCCCCGCTTACTGTCACCGTACAGCACTGTAGCTCTTGCAGCACTATAAACATCTGTTCAGGCTACAGCCGCTTGTTCAATTCTGTTCCCTTTAATAACTGCAACAATGGCCTCGTCGCATTCCTCTGCGATGGCATTGTGATGTCAGCATTCTAAAGTAAGTTCCTCAGTTATACGCCTTTGGTCAGAGAGCGCTGTCGGGATTGCGAGCGATCGTCTCTGTAAATTGTAGCGAGGACAGTCACAGAGAAGGTGTCGAAAAGTCTCCCCGCAACTACAGTCATCGTGCGAGGCGTCGTCGACCCATCTGATGTGGAATTCAGAAGACTTAGTGAAATCCATTCCTAGCCATATTCGACAAAGCAGGGTAGCTTCGCGACGGCAGAGTCCTGCTGGAATCCAAAGGCGTAGAGAGGAGTCTAGGTTGTACAGCGGGTTGTTTTGAAAACTTCCTGCGTTCCACAAGGAGAACGTGATATCACGTGTGAGCATTCCAAGTTTTCTAACGGCATATGTCATTTATGAAGGTATCGGTTCCTCTTCGTCGCCTTGAAGAGAGGACGGAGCAGCGTTATCGGCGTGATCGTTACCTATGACGCCGCAGTGACTTGGAAGCCACTGAAATTTCACGTGGTGACCTTTCTCAGTCAAGGTATGGATTAGTTCTCTAATGTCGAATACCATTTGATCGTGTAGTCCACGCCACAGGGCTCATAGCAACGACTACAGAGCTGCTTCGAGTCCCTGAATATTGACCATTTTTGAGATTGTTTTTGGTGGACGAACTAAAATATGATAATTGGGAACATTGGTTGCGTTTACTAGACATTCACATGAAAGAAGACAGGACAGGCGCAAACCGCTGATACTTGGCATGATGGAGGGAGAACACAAAAGGAAGAGCACGATGTAGAAGAAATGAAGTTGAGCAGGATGCGTTGTTGGGCAAGTTGGTTCGCATCCACAACGCAATGCATCCTGCTCAACTTCATTTCTTCTACATCGGGCTCTTCTTTTTGTGTTCTCCCTCCATCATGCCAAGTATCAGCGGTTTGCGCCTGTCCTGTCTTCTTTCATGTGAATGTCTAGTAAGTGCAACCAATGTTCCCAATTACAATGAACCAACTTGCCCAACAACGCATCCTGCTCAAAATATGATAGGTGGCCTGGTGAGGATTTCCTGAAAAATTACGCATACCATACCCTTGTGCTATCGAATTTATGTATGCGCGCTTAAATACCAGTTTTTGTAAAAAAAAACAAAGCCACAGTTCGTCCGAAAGGCAAAGCATTTAATTGTGATACAGAAGTGTTAGACAACTGCACATAGTAAGGTTCGTAGTTTTATCGGCTATGCAATTCAAAGTAAATATTCTCTTACTAAATAAATTACAAAGCACGATGTCACGGCCACCAAGGCAAACATGAACAAGGCTGTCATGATGATCGTTGGCGTCAGGAGTGAAACACTTGGAGCTGCCTCTCGCGTGAACGCCTGTCCGACACGTGAGTTTACACAACCTCCAACCCCAGACGCACTGCAAGAGAGCGCACGTGAAGCGACGAGCCATCACGGCTCGCCCAACTACGCACCCGCCACAGATTGTCTCCAAAAAAAAATTGGAGGACGCTTAAGCTTCGCCTTCAAGAGTGGAACGCGATAGCGTTCCCGTCAACCCACCAATGGGTGTAAGACAATGGGCTACAGGGCAGCCATCACTTACGAGGCGCCCCGCATCAGACGCGGTGAGCGTCGAGCCATATGGTCGAGCAACGCGGCGTTCGGCGCAGCAACGAAACGTGCGCCTGAGCAAGCGGAGCGAACCAAAGAACTCGGTATCCTGGAGGGGGAAATGATGCACGCCAGCCAAACGCCGTGATCGGCACGGGCAGAGAGATAGAGAGATAGTGATCTAAAGAAAGGAAGGACGCTTGATTCTACAGAGGGAGGAAGGCGAAGCGTTGTCAGGGGAGAGAGTCCGTGCCGCGACAGCTCCAATGCGCGCGTGGCGCGCCATCTGTCGGGGCAGCGCCGTACATGGAGAGGAGGGGGTCTTCTGTGTTTGCCGCAAGATGGCTCTCCGTGTGCGGAAAGCGCAGAAGAAATGCAGCGAAACGCACTTCGCTACTCGTGTAATTGCGACTTCTGTAAGTTACATGTTCATAATTACCGATATACACGGCAGTATAACTTTCCACGGCTCGTTTCGAAGGCAACACCGCATTCACTAGAGGCGCGTTTGTACCTTTTGGAAGCATCGAAATCGTGGCTGAGTGGTAGCGTCTCCGTCTCACACTCCGGAGACCCTGGTTCGATTCCCACCCAGCCCATCTTGGAAGTTGCTTTTTATTTATGGAGTGCCTGCCGTGATTTATCACTCACGGTCAACGCCGCAAAACGCCGACGCCGACACCCGACGCCGACACCGACGCCGACGACACCGGCTTTTCTGCGACACGAGCTCCTTAACGCTATCGCGTTAATATCGCACCAGAGGATGCGCTCAACCACACAGAGAACCATGGGCTGCCACGGACGCCCGCCTTCACTCTCCCTCCCATGTCCGCCATGCCATCACACATATATAGGTACGTACATGCACAAAGGCAGAAAGATGGGCGAGTTGGCATGGATGTATACTTAATAATTCAGCGCGAAAAAAAACGAAAGACACCGAGTTAGAAAGACCAGCACATTCTTACTCGGCGTCTTCACACACACACACACACACACACGCACACACACACACACACACACACACACACACTACGTGTAACGTGAGAAAGGGGTGAGTATGTACCGTCTTCAAAAAGCAATGCATGCAGTGGTGCTATCGTGCAAGGCAACTCTTTCTTCGGCGAGAGCAAGCTTATTGCTTTCCGCACGCCGTGCACAAGTATCCAGTGGAATTTAATTTCGTTGTGCTTGTATTGAGTGATCTTCGTCAGTTGTAAAATCTCGAGGGCCGAAATAGAAGGGCATCTTATGGAAATGCAAAAAATACTTTGAAGGCGGACTTAAAATTAATATGCGCTATCTACAAGTCAACTCGATGTCTACAACATGGACGTTTGACACAAGGAAACATCACTGGCGTTTTGTCATCTGTATTAACACTTGGAAAAGTGACGTTGCGCGATAGCAACGTTGCGCTCCATCTCTTCATACAACATGCGCCTAATTTGGTTAGGTATGTTGAAGGTTTTCTTTATAAGAAACCGGCCCGTGTCAGCAACGTTTTCCTTAGAAGAAAATAATCAAGTTTGGCTCGTTCAAACGAATATGTAGGCAGATGAGGCACTAAGTAAATTCTGTAACCAGGGGTGCTGATTTTTATTTGTTACGAATATAACCGACTGACAGCAGTTATTTAAAATGACAATCCGTTGAATGAGTTGGTGACGAATTCACCAATTTTCCGAAGATGTCATCTCCACTACACCAGCAATAAATCTTCAAAATTCTCCCACCGGGCTATGGCCCCCGCCAAAGGATAGCTTCAACATTAATGATAAACAAAAATTACAAATCGTCTTTGCAATATTTTTCTCGCAACTACCCACTCTGATTTTCGATATTTTGCATACTTACAATGCTACTCAAAAGGTTTAAGGCCCTTCAGCAAATTCTGGTTATAGACCAGCAGCTGTAGTGAGCCAACCAAGGGCGCGTAACTCAAAGTGGTTCATTGCAAGAAATAAAAAAAATTCAAATATGGCAATACAGCGCTTTCAGATGATGATGATGATATGTGGTGTTTAATGGCGCAAGGGTCAGGTTTGGCCAAAGAGCGCCATGACAAGTGGTGATGTTGACGATGTATTATGGAGATGTGACTTGGCTGTAAAGTGGCCTAAAAAATTGTCGCTTTAAAGTGCGTAAAATCTACGTGCTATAAAATTATGGCGATGACTAATGACGAACACTCTAAACACTAAAATCCATCGTAGAATAATGATGCAAAATATAAAATATATAAGATGGTAAAATTACTTGGAGCACTGCTGCCTCACCTGAGCCCTTGAACCACAAGGGCCTAGAGGCATGTGCTATTCAAAATAATGATCACAGCGGCATCCTCTGGAGAGAGGAAGCGCTACGAATGTGTGGGGTTAATAACATGCAATACAACATCTTTCAAAAAGCCTAGGACAGCATTGGTGTCAAAGAGTGGTTCTGGACCAAGTAACATAACAGGATGAAGGGGGATGTGCTGTCGGTATGCTAAGGGAAAATGTTTCTTTCTTTCATATTCGGCTTCCCGACACTCCACAAGGACGTGGAGGACGGTCAGCCTCTCCCCGCATCTACCGCAGGTTGGAGGCTCGTTTCCCGTGAGTAAAAAGTTATGTGTGCCAAAAGTGTGTCCTATTCTTAGACGACAGAATAGGACATCTGTCCGGCGGGATTTTGTTACAGGAGGCCCGAAACCTAATTGTGGCTTTATTACATGCAGTTTATTATTTATTTCTTCGTCCCACATGCGTTGCCAGTGGCTTCGTAGTTTCCTTCTTAGGAAAGGCTTCAGGTCTGTGACAAGGACCGAAGCAGTAGGATTATCTGCATGCAATGAGATTGATGTGGCCATCTGGTGGGCAAGAACGTTTCCCTCGATGCCCCTATGTCCAGGCACCCAGCATATGATCACATGTTGGTTAGACATATATGATTTGCACAGTGCGGAGTAGAGTTCATTAAATACTGGATTTTTGTGATTGCAGAAAGACATCAAGGCCTTCACAACACTGAGGGAGTCCGTATATATAACTGATTTCTGGAGTTTTGATTTATTTATATGCTTTACGGCCGACAGAAGTGCGTAGGCCTCAGCCGTAAAGATACTAGTTTCCGGGTGCAGTACGTCGGATTCCGAGAAGGATGGACCGACGGCTGCATAGGACACCCCGTTGCGTGACTTCGATGCGTCTGTGTAGAACTCCGTGCAGGAGTATTTGTGTTGGAGTTCCCGGAAATGCATCTTGATTTCAATCTCTGGAGCATGCTTTGTGACTTCCACGAAAGATATATCACATTGTATGAGCTGCCACTCCCAAGGAGGTAGCAGCTTGGCTGGATGCATTAGGCGAAGCTCGAGGAGTGGAACGTGCATTTCTTCGCTAAGCTCCCTCACACGCAGCGAGAAAGGCTGTCTTACGGACGGACGATTGCGAAAGAGTATAGCACATGTCATGTCATTGATGGTATTAAAACAGGGATGTTGGGGGTTTGAGTGGACTTTCAGAAAATATGTATGGCTGATGTATGATCTCTGTAGGTGGAGAGACCATTCATTTGATTCTACATATAGACTTTGTATGGGACTCGTTCTGAAAGCGCCAGTGGCCAATCGGATTCCTAGATGGTGGACTGGGTCTAGCATCCTCAGTGCGCTCGGGGCGGCAGAGTGATAGATCACGGCACCATAGTCTAGTCGTGATCGAATGAGGCTCTTATAGATATTCATCAAACACTTTCTGTCACTACCCCATTTAGTCTGGGATAGGAGTTTGATTATGTTCATTGTTTTCAGACATTTTTCTTTAAGATATTTAATGTGGGGGACGAAAGTGAGTCTGTAGTCAAGTATGACACCTAGGAATTTGTGCTCTTTGCTGATAGGTATTCGTTGCCCACACAGTTCTGAGGAAGGATCCGGAACCAGGCCTCTCTTTCTTGTAAAAAGAACGCAAGAGCTTTTGTTAGGATTGATCTTAAATCCATTCTTGTCTGCCCACACTGAGACTTTATTCAGGCCATGCTGTACCTGTCTCTCGCAGACTGCGAGGTTACAAGATTTGAAAGCTATTTGAATGTCGTCAACGTAGACAGAGTAAAAGATGGCGGGTGGTAATGAAGCACGAAGCGTGTTCATCTTCACTATAAAGAGCGTGCAGCTGAGCACGCCTCCTTGGGGTACGCCCGTTTCTTGCGTAAAAGGGCGTGAAAGTACATTGCCGACTTTTACTCGGAAGGTACGATTTGACAGATAGCTTTCTATTATATTATGCATATTACCGTGGATGCCCATTTCTGACAAGTCTCTTAAGATTCCGTAACGCCACGTCGTATCGTACGCCTTCTCCATATCGAGGAATATGGATAAGAAGAATTGTTTGTGTACAAATGCGTCCCGGATATTTGCTTCTACACGTACAAGGTGGTCAGTTGTGGAGCGTCCTTCGCGGAAGCCGCACTGATAAGGATCAAGAATTTTGCTCTGTTCAAGGAAAAAGATGAGTCGCCGATTTATCATTTTTTCGAACACCTTACAAATGCAACTTGTGAGGGCTATCGGGCGGTAACTTGCCACTGAGGAAGGGTCCTTGCCTTGTTTCAAAACAGGGATCACAATGGCTTCCTTCCATGCAGCTGGAAGGTACCCTGCATCCCAAATGGTGTTGAAAAGTGTTAGTAGTGTAACCTGCGTGTCATTGTGTAAGTGATTGAGCATTTCATACATGATTCTATCAGATCCTGGTGCGGAGCTGTTGCATGCGCTCAAGGCAGCTCTCAATTCGGCAATACAAAAAGGACGGTTGTAAGGCTCATTCTCTCGACCTTTTCTTGTTAATGGCTTACGTTCTTCTGTTTGTTTGTATTTGAGGAAGGATTGTGTATAATTTGTTTGACTTGAAACGCTCTCAAAATATTCCCCAAGTGAGTCTGCCTGGTCTTGCAGTGTATCGCCCTGTGTGTTTACCAGGGGGAGTGAATGTGTTTCCCGCCCTCTAATCCTATTATCTCTGTTCCAGGCTTTGGCCTCATCCCTAAACGAGTTAATACTCGATAGGAACTTGTGCCAGCTTTCTCTTCTGGCCTGTCGGCGAATTCGCCTGCCTTGGGATTTAGTTTTCTTAAAGTTCATAAGATTCTCTGCAGTGGGAGAAGCGCGTAGCAACCCCCACGCCTTCTTCTGATTCTTACGGGCGATCCTACATTCGCTGTTCCACCACGGTACACGTCGTTTGCATGCGAGACCACTCGCTTTGGATATGCATTTTGATGCGGCATCTATTATGAATAATGTAAGATACTCCACAGCAGCATCAATTTCTAGAGAAGACATGTCGGCCCATGAGATGTTAGTGAGAATTCGAAATTTCTCCCAGTCAGCTGTGTCTATCTTCCACCTAGGAGCTTGCGGAGGATATTCGTTTTCTTTAGATGTTCTTATCAGTATAGGGAAGTGGTCGCTCCCGTAAGGATTGTTCGTGACTTCCCATTCGAGTTCGGGCAGTATGGACGGGGAAACTATGGTAAGATCTATTGAAGAAAAGGTTCTGTTTGCTAGGGAGTAATACGTGGGTTCCTTCTTATTGAGCAAGCAGGCACCTGAAGAAAAAAGGAACTGTTCAACAAGACGACCTCGCGCGTCTGTACGAGAGTCGCCCCACAGGGAGCTGTGCGCATTGAAATCGCCAAGAACAATATAGGGTTCTGGCAACTCGTCTATAAATGACTGAAATTCATGTTTGTTTAATTTGTAGTGTGGGGGTACGTAGATCGAGCAAATGGTGACGAGTTTATCCAGAAGAACAGCTCGAACCGCCACTGCTTCAAGGGGCGTTTGTAGCTGTAAACGCTGACAGGAAACACTTTTATGAATCAAAATGGCAACGCCGCCTGATGATACGACAGCATCATCGCGATCTTTGCGAAACTTAATATACGGTCGGAGAAAGTTTGTATGTTGTGGTTTTAGGTGTGTTTCCTGTAGACACAGCACTAGTGGATTGTGTTTTTGGATAAGCTCTTGCACATCATCAAGGTTCCTAAGAAGACCTCTGATGTTCCATTGAATTATTTGTGTATCCATATTGGAGGTCAGTAGGTGCTGTGTGTACAGAAGTAGTGGTTATCGAGATTACAGAGATTAAATTACAGAGCCCTTTCGAGGCCCTGTAACGGGAGTTTTGCCCTTTCTGGAGCGTTCGAGGGATCCTCGCCGCTCCTTAGGCGCTTGGGGCGCCTTGAGGTTAGGTGTTGTGTCCATTGCCTCTTGTGAGGCGCCGGACACGTGCTCTTGCGAGCGAGAAGTTATCAGGGAGAGTCCCGCCTTGGAGGGCAAGACCGCTGCGCCCACCGGCCCGGAGGTCGATGGGGCTCCCTGGGGAATTTGGCTGCGCCGGCTGTTGCCAGCGCTGGAAGGGGCCGGGGTGGTTGGAGCAGCCTCAGCTGCGCCCAACTTCGGGGTAGAAGGTCCCTTCTGCTCGGTTGGCGGAGCAGCGCTAGCTGCAACCACCGTGGGGGCAGATGGCGTAACTGCCGACTCACTGTTTGTGGGTCGGACAGGCGCCGGACGCCGTTGTGACGCTGCCCCCTGACGCGCCACTTCGGCAAAGCTTTTCTTTGGCAGGTATACAACCCGCCTGCGTGCCTCCTTGAATGAGATATTTTCTTTAACTTTGATCGTTACTATTTCTTTTTCTTTCTTCCAGGATGGGCACGACCGTGAGTACGCGGCGTGCTCCCCATCACAGTTTACACACTGGAGAGCGTTCTCACAAGTTTCAGTGGTGTGTTCTGTGGCACTGCATTTAGCACAAGTTTGGCGGCCGCGGCAGCTCTGCGAGCTGTGGCCGAAGCGCTGACATTTGAAACAACGGAGTGGATTGGGCACGTAAGGCCTGACACGGAGCTTTATGTACCCGGCCTCGATTGATTCGGGCAGGACACTTGAATTGAATGTGAGAATTAGGTGTTTGGTCGCAATTTCCTTACCATCGCGCCTCATCTTTATTCTTTTCACATTAACAACATTTTGCTCATTGAAGCCCTCTAGGAGCTCTGCCTCTGTCAACTGAAGCAGGTCATCATCTGAGACAACGCCGCGTGTAGTGTTCATAGTGCGGTGCGGAGTCACTGTCACTTGAATGTCTCCAAAAGACACTAGATTAGGTAGCTTTTCGTATTGTTTCAGGTCACGGAGCTCCAAAAGGAGATCTCCAGTTGCCATTCTTGATGCCTTGTAACCTGGACCAAGAACCTCAGTTAAAGACTTCGAAACTAGAAATGGGGAGATCGTGCGTACTTGTTTATCTGACTTTTCCGAATGAATTACGTGAAATCGTGGGAAGTTGGGTCTTTGTCGTCCAAAAAACTGAAATACGTCTTCGGTGCGCCCTCTTTTCTGAGGGCGATCTGGGAGGGTAGGGAAGGAACTAGCCATAGAATAATTTAATTTTCGGCAATAACGCCAACCACCCACCGTGGAGCCCTACAAGGGGACGTTACAGGGACTGTAAGAACAGGTCCTGCAAACGCCAGTTGTACGTTATCACTATAACCAAATATGAGATAACCTAGGTTGGTTATTCACACAAGGTTAACCCTTGCTGCCTGGAAAATTTGGAAGTAAACGGAAGCTAGGAGAAGACAGGAAAGATGAAAAGTGAGAAAAAGACGAAGACTGGAGGGAGAGAGAGACAGGAAAAGGCAACTACCGATTTCCCCCGGGTGGGTCAGTCCGGGGGTGCCGTCTACGTGAAGCCGAGGCCAAAGGGATGTGTTGCCTCCGCTGAGGGGCCTTAAAGGTCCTGACACTCAGCATCGGCTCAATCCCCAGGATCCCCTTTTCCCCGGACACGGCTAAGCCGCGCACGGCTACACGCGGGAGGGTCCAACCCTCGTTTGCTCGGGTACGTGGTGGCGCAACACACCAAACGCCTGCTTGCGCAGAGCGCTTTCAGAGGACCAGCTTCACCAAAAACGTTGACATAGTCTTTCCTTTAGCGTAGGCTAGTGTCCGCAAGTGTCACACGGAACCCCCATGGCACCTCTTCCTTCCTCTACCATATAACTAAATATAACTATATCCATTATGTGCCCCATTCTTATGCGCACCCTTATTTTCGCGACATTCCTTCTTTGCCCACTCCCATATGCTGTAGTTAGATACACCCGTCACTTTCAGGTCGTTACTACCGCCTCCCTTTTCTTCCATTCTATTCATTTTTTAGTGCACGATGCACGTAAACTAGTGGTACTTCGCGTTCTGCATTGGATGATTAACATAAGTCACGTGCAGAAATCACTGACGGTGCAGGCAGTGGGTCTTATGCACCAGCATTTTTGCTAATGAGCTGGAATGTTTGGCAGAGAGCAGGGTTCCTCAAAAAGGACGCGCGGGCTCTCTTTCAAATTCCAGCCGTTCTAGCTGCGCGCAGCTGCTTCATATTTTGCATACGGAATTAGCACCTCGTGATCTAGGAGTCCCGCTTGTCTGTTTGCTCCGCCCCAGCCTAGTGAAGCGCTCTTTAAGACAATGCTCCAAACGCCTAGGAGTACCGTCCCTCCGCAATATTGCATAACTGTCGCGAAAGTGCTTTAGGAACCTCTGTCGCATTTTGCTAGGCCGCGATTATGTGTATCATCTCGACTCGCAGAATGTGTTTCAAATTTTGTGGTCCATAGAAAACTAATATACGAACCACTCGCATAACAGAAGAATCATCTTTGCATACGTAAGCTCGTTCAGCACTAATATATGGTGCCTTTAAATTGGGGCGAGCGTTAGAACGTTCTTCTAAAGTGGAACTTCTGGATTTCTATGTATTCTTCAGTTGTAATTCTTAAGGAGAAACTCTATCGCAAACAGCGGATTCCGTATTTGACACTCAAAGATGTCTATGACCGCTTGGAGTTTTTTTCCAGCGCTTGTATGTTAATTGATCTGCCCATAAACTGCATGCTTTCGGAATTTGCTCCCTATGAGTTATAAGAGCCTTTCCGCGGGGAAAATAATTTATGCTTAATAAACAGCAGGAGGAAGCACTTGGTCACGTTCCTAAACCCAAGCATTCACGAGATTTCCCTTCTTTAGGTTATCCGGATGCTTTTGCAATTGGCAGCAAACTTCACAACCTTTTCCCATTACTCGGAATGTCACCGATAAACCATTTATCCTAACTGTCTTCATTTTGTCCGTGTTCGCTTGCAGACACGTTTGAGTAGCTATATATATGTTACTTGCAGTTTCTCGGTGAAAAGTCGCACATCGCTCAGTCTGAGCAGGTATTTGTCAAAGCACATTATTCTCCATAGAATGGAGACACGAGACATTGTTTTCAGAACGCGCCTGCCCATTCATTCAGAGCAATCAAGCTTCGTAAACATTTGCTCTGCAAGACACGTTAAGGGGATGTGGATTTTATTAGGGATTAAACAAAAATAACTGTATTTCTGAAGCGAAAATGCCGTGCAGAGCCTAAATGAGTGCGGAGAGGAGGTGCAGGTATCATAACGAGAATAATTGTCCGCTAGAACGGGACCTATTTCTCTTCAGTAATATTTCCTGTATGGACTGGGCTGCCGTCGAGAAAACATATCAGGAACAGTAGAATTCAGTAACAGATCACTTATACAGACTTAGCGAAAGCTTATCACAGACAGTGATGGCAATGTACGTTACTTTCCAATATGGGTTAAGGTATGAGAAACCGCATATAAATAAGTCGCAGTTTAGACGAAAAGTCGAATCGTCGATTGCCATAGCAAATTAGTAGACAGCTATACGAAGTAAGTGTAACGTTAAATGATAAGAAGAGAGCATATTGGGCAAGAGAACGAACGAGAGTTAATGACATCTTAGTTGAAATCAAGAAAAGGAAATGGGCAGGGGCAGGGCATGTAATAAGGAGGGAAGATAACAAATAGTCATTAAGGGTTACGAACTGGATACCAAGAGAAGGCAAGCATAGCAGAGGGCGCCAGAATGTTATGTGAGCGGATGAGATTAAGAAGTTTGCAGGGACAACCTGGCCAAAATTTGCACATGACCGGGATAGTTGGAGAAGTATGGGAGAGGCCTTTGTTCTGCAGTGGGCCTAGCCAGGCTGATGATGATACGAAGTAAGGGTAGTAGTTTTGTCGGTGGTATCAATGTGGAAACATCCGCTTAATAGCTGAATTGACAAGCATTGTGGCGGCCTGCACAAGCAAGCATGAACACATCACACTCAATGAGTGCGGACACTCGATGTCAAAGTGCCTCGTGGAAGCAAGGGTGGCAGCAGCAGCAAGCGAAATGATCTTCGTGTGGCCTATCGCTTCAACGCAAGAGCGGCAAGAACACAGTGCGAACAAAGGCATGTGCCATCAACATACTCCTTTCAAGATGAGGTTAGGGTTGCTAATATGAAAGAATGATAAATCGATTATTCGATTTATTGTATCCCGCAAAACTATTATTGTTTACGGTTGTATACTTTTCATATAATCCACTTCATGGATTAGACCGATTCGATTGATAGTTTTAGAGAGCTTGACAGCAGGGCGCGAGAACTCTGAAATTGCACTGGAATGGCTGCGCACGAGCAGTGACGATGCAGTTCTGGTAGAGCAACTTCCGACTTTTTTCCTGAGTCCCGAGTGATGAAGTGCTCAGCGCCGCTCCCCACACGGCACACGCCAGGATGCCACCACGATGCGGGGGCTTAAAGTGTCCTTGCAATTCAAGGCATAGTGTAGCAACCCACTCGTCGATTGTCGGGCCACTCCCAGCCCACTAAAGACGTGGCGTGCTGGTTGCGTGGCCATTCAAAAAAGGTGTCGGTTTCACCCGAGCAGCCCAAAAAAGTGATATAATATTCCTTTGCTCTGTGAAAAAGAGCATGTGGTTTAAAATCCTAAACCAGCAGTTTTCTTTTCCCCATGCATGCTGCAATTTCTCACAGATTTCAGTTCGACTTCAGCTTTCACTTTTGCCATTTTTCTCATTTCTTGCCTAATTAAAACGTACACATTTTCACTAGAAGCATGGGCGTATATCATATTTGTCTGCACCAAGTGCTGTTTTTATGAAATTAATGGTTTATGTCTCCAAAGTCCACTAGTGCCGTTTACAAGTTTCTAACAATTTAAACATTATCTCTTATCAAACGTTTATACACTTGTATATGAAACTTGATTCCCCCTCTGAAACGTTAAAAGAGGGTTGGAAGACTGCGCGTTTGATCTACGCTTTCTTCCTTCGAGCGCGCCAGATTGAGACGCGATCGTTGGCTTCCCTCGCGTGCTTTCTGTTAGGATGCTGAGCACGAGGTCGTAGGATCGAATCCCGGTCATGGCGACCGCATTTCAATGGGGGCGGAGTGCGAAAACACCCAGGTGATTAGATTTAGGTGCACGTTAAAGAGCCCCAGCTTGTCAAAATTTCCGGAGTCTTCCACTACGGCGTGATTCATAATCAGAAAGTGGTTTGGGCACGTAAAACTCCATAACCTTTTTTTGCATGCTTTCACTCGCGCATACAGCATACGACGCGTGGCGATTCTGTTATCGCTCTTGGTCCTGATACTAAACCTTACGGCAAAGCGGACACAGACGACGACGGTAAAATTGCGCCGGGAGTGTCCATGTAATTGCTAGCGCAATAAAATGCGTCACAGTGATATATGCCCCCCTTTCCAGTTCTCTGCACGCTATCGCGTTCAAGCCACGCTAGGTACCATTGCAGGCCTGCCGTAGGAATGTTAGACGCATTCGAGAGCTCACATCACCTCAAGAAACACATGCCCGTCGATAGATAGCATTGGCTTCGAAATGCCAAAGCCAATCCACTTACAACCAGGTCGGACGCGCCGAACTTGTTGCCCCCACCAACTTGGTTTCAGAGCGCGCAAGCATTACGGCATCCGGGACTCCTGTTCTCTAGGTTGATGAAGGCTTAGCCCACGGCCGTCGTCCTTTAGTACCTCGCACCGGACTTTTCGCCAGCAGAAATATCTGATTTATTTCTTTCACATGGATACTACCTAACTTTGAGTAACTACCACTGGTCGCGCATCTGTCGCACATGACTGTGCCAGTATAAGATTTATTAATCTATTTATTATACCCTAAGGGCGTGTAATACATTAGGGACGGGAGGGGTTGGTATCATCATCATATGGGAAAATATGCAAAAGAAAGCACGAGAACACAATGAGCAAAGCAAACAATCATATCACAAACTGAATTCTTCGCGCAAGAAAAATTGTGGTTTTAGACGTTGAAAGGAAGGAAAAAAAACAAATAAATGCGTAAACTGAATACATATGAGCACAGAAAAAAGAAAGCTATTCAGATTATGCTGGCGAGTGACCTGCGGAGACGAGCAGTGTCTGTAACGATGGCTGACAAACCTGGAAAGTGTTACCAGTCATTGCATGCTTTTGCAACGAAGGACTGGAATGGGAATAAGGGACAATGTCATTGTGACATCAGCACGTTGCGTTTGCACCCCCCACTTGTTCATTTGGCCGCGAAAAATGTTTCTTCATTTAGGCTTCGCCGCATTCCTGTCACGCGATTACTCAATTTGCCGAGCAGCAAACGTAGAACTTGCAAATAGCCTCCAAGTGCGACGTGCCCGATAGAATGAAACATGAAGAAGGGAATGCGACTTGTTGCCGTCGCTGTTTCCTTCGCTTTCGTTCGTCGGGAGGGAATGCGACATTTAGAAGAAATAAGAGTATTCTATTAGTACGCTCTCTCACAGCAGGGACGACAACTTAATTAAACTGACATGGGGGTTAGTGTGGCAATAGCAGGTGCAATATTTGGTGTTGCACTTGCATGTTGAAAATCTCAATTCAGTTATTTTTGTTGATTTGTTCGTCTCGACAGGCTAAACTGGTTGTACAGTAAGAGTACCTATGGCAATAACTCACCGCATATGGTTGGAAACATTGCTGTAGATATAACATGCACAGAATTACACCGTTCTTTTGATGTCAGGCTAGCGAACACAGTGGCACAGTGAAAGAAGCATAAAAAAGAACGCTGCAATTGCAAGGAATTCTGCTTTATCAAATGGTTTCTCCCTTGCACCTTCACCGAAATCAGACTGATTGTGCAAGGGCCAATGAGACCAGCTAATCTTCCGCTATCCGTCAACAACAAGCACACAAAAATTAAGCATTGCAAATAACTATATGTAAGCCTAAACTTTTTCGCGATTTTCGGTTTTCGGGTTACAAGAAAACTGATGCCTTCACTACAGCTGAGATATCAATGGGAAAAATCAGGGCAGAAATGTCATACGTGTAATCACACTACTATTACTGGACAGAAACAGGCAATCAACAAGCTTCCGTGTCATCACTGCTAGCGAACACTCATCGCGCTTTATACAGGTTTATTGCCACGTTGACCACAATCTTGCCCAATACTAAGAATTCTAGTTCGGAAACAGGTTAGAGATTCTTGGAGGCCACAAAAACAGTCTAGAACGTTTCCCCATACGATCCTGTCAACGCGGCTTAACACTTACGCCCAGTCGGAGGAACCGGCGTGCAGCCAGCTTAAATTGCAGTTTTAGTTGCTGAAAGGAAAGAAAGCTCTGCTTGTCATTGTCAAACGCAGTAAAAATTAACACATGAATAGCACATTCAGGATCACCAGGTACGCGGCAATATACCGATAAAGTACGAAGTTCTATGGAGGAGGAGGGACAATTAGAGAAAAACGCGCCATTGGTGACTTGTCCTACACTGCCTTGCATTCTTCAGAACCATAGCCTATGAACCTTACACCAGGGTGAGAAATAATGGAACACACTCCTTATACTCCACTCTCTTGAAACCAAGACTGCCGTAGTTTAGGTGACGAGCAATTCCATAATATAATACACACACTGACGATATCCCCAGTAAACTCGTTTGTAACGCCAGTCTTGTTTTGGTAAAGGAAAAAAAATGTCGCGTTACTGTTTTTGTTGGTCATACAATTTTCTCAGTGACGTCGTCGCCTGCGTTCCAACGCTCTCTCCTCAGATGCTTCCTCTTGTTGTTGCAGACCGAATAATCTCGGTGCTTGCGTTTTCAACGCGTGCCTTGCCTTCGAAAGCTCTCGCTTTCGTTGTACGCTGCGTTCCGCATGCGTTTACTCGGTGAATTCAGACCTCTCCGTTCCTCGTCCCTTAGCAGCTTTTTAATCCGTAAGAATTCTTTGGCCACCTCCCCGGCGACATCACGCGAGAAGCGTACTGCCTCGTATATGCACGTAAATGCGTATAAGTTTAAGACATTTAGTCTTTGTGATAGTGTAAATATATATGATTGGTAGCTTTTAGAAATTTAGAAATATCTAAGGCAAGAGCAAGAAGATAAGACCCATAGATATACATAGTCCTTAGAAAATGCATGGGGAAGGTTGTACTAGGGGTAAGAAAACTAAGATTTGAGGATGGTTGAACATGATTTTGGGGCTAGGGGACAACTTGAAATTTGCTTATTGGACCACTGAAATTTGGGGGGTATCCAACTTGAAATTTGCAAGTGGGCCAACTTGACATTTGTGGATTAGCCAACTTAAAATATTGGGCGGGCCAAATTTAAATTTCAACCTGGGGCAACAGTAATTTGGGAATGGACCAGTTCAAATTTAGGCGGGAGCCAGCTGAAATTTCTGGGGTGGGCTAAGTTAAATTGGAGGTTGGGCCAACTTGAAATCTGCGGTGGGTGCACTTGAAATATGCATATGGGTCAAATTAATTTTAGGGATTGGTGAACTTGAATTACAAGGTGGTGGTGGCCCAACTGAAATTCGGGGAGAGACGAACTAGAGATTTATGAGTGATCAAATGTCGAGGCGCGCTTGTTCTCAGTGTTTTGATTGCATTGGTACGATTGCACTGAAGAAGCTGCATGGGGTGAGAAATTCCGACAGTTGTCTGCTTAAACCTAAGTATCCTTTGCCGCCGGAAAGTCCATGTGTAGACGTGCATGAGCTAGGAAAAGCAAGTAAGAAAAACTAAATAAAAACAAAGTCACAGCGGAGCAAAACAATGCTTACGCTTCAGTGGACAATTCTCTGGATATCTGCAGCTTTATGGGGATTCGCATACTCACAAAATTTTCATTTCAAGGTAATAAAAACAAGAACGTCTTCTGAAAATCGTAATTTTCCCGGCAATGATGTGCCGGAGGGAGGTATCCCGATGTCGAGTGAGCCAATCGCGAGTAAATTCTATCGATGGATTGGACCGCAGAGTTTCATACAATAAAATTCCCAGGGTCTCTTGTGTTATCCCTAAAACGAAGGCGAGTGACCAAGTGCCAATGCATGAAAGACGGACTCATGCCGTACACATTGCTTATTCGCTTAGTCACTGTTTATTCGCTTGGTCACTCCTTTATTTCGCTTCGTGTACTTCGCTTAGTCATCGGTGTTAATTCCAAGGGCGAAGGTGTCACTCCCACACTAGGTCATGGCTTCGAGCGCCTTAGCTGTATCTTAATTATCTGCGCCTGAATTAACTTCGCATTTATTAACACTGATCGTCGTGGGTTCAAGTGCCCTAGCTCTAGCAAAATTACTTCGCCCTCATTAACACCAAAGTTCACGGCCTCAACTCTCACAAAGTGTTGTGGTTGACCTTCAGCCAAAGTTCGAGCATTCGCAGCCGTAATTTACGCCAAAGGTTGTGGCTTCATCTCCCACCAAAGTAGAAGGTTCGCAGCCTTTACGTACCTTTCGTGTCTTCAATGCTTTTTCGGTCATGGTTGACTTACCAATGACGCGTATGGCTTTCGCCTGAATAACTAAAGCGAACTCTGGCGCTGCAAAATTCGGCCAGTATCGGAATGATGGTTAATGCGCGGATCTGTCTTACCATCATGCTTGTGGCTTCAGCCGTTTTAGAGTGCAGCTCTTTACGGCGTCCAACATTCAATGTTTTCGGGGCGATTCGTCACCAGGCGTCGCTCGGCGTCGATGGTGAGGGTGGCGTGCTCAAGAGGCACCAGGGGTGGCTTGCAGGAACATTTAACATCGAAAATAATCACGAATTTACTAACGCGTTCCCAAGATCCATAGACAACGCCAAGCGCGCACAAGAACGCGTTCTACAATTCGGTAAAACTTCCGTTATTAAATGTTCGTGCAAGCCGCTCCATGTCTCGCCACCATACCGCTGGAAGCGACTCGATGAGCGCAGACCAATCACAGTGCACGTGCGACTGGTGCGCCTAGTCGCGCGTTAAGGTGGAGATGCCAAACGACGCAACGCCAGAAAGCGTTGTTAAAAACTACTGAATGTGGGGCGGCCTTCAGGTGCCCGTTGCTGTGTTCAGTGTTAGAGTCATCGGCATCCCTCGTCCTCACCGAGTGAACGATCACAGCGAAGGATAAAAGAGCGAACGCGGAGTGCGGCGGGGGTTGAAACACGGCACTAGAGAAGAGAGCGCGAGGAGGAAATCGGAGGATGATGTATGGGGTTTTTTGGCGCAAGGGCCAGATATGACCAAAGAGCGCCATACACATGGTGATCGGTTTTCAATGAATTGTTCGTGAAGTGAAGAAATGTACTTCGAATGGTGGATGTGGCATGGCTGTAAATAGGCCTAAAATCAGTCGCTCTGGATTGCGTAAAATATATAAGTATTAAAACAATGACAATGACCAGAGGTGTGAACTATGGAACTGTCATGTTACACGCGGGTGATGAAACAAAACATGTAGTGAATGCAGCACTGATGTCTCTCACAAGGGCCCTTGAATGCAAGGGCTTGGAGACACGTGCTATGCTAATGTAACAGACGCAGCAGGAGCCTCTGCTAAAAGGCCATACTACGTAACACTTGGTCTGATAATGTGCAAAGTTTGAATGTCGTTTAAATAATTTAAAACTGATGTGGTGTTGAATAACGGGTTCGAGCCGAGAAATTGTGCAGGATGTAATGGGATATGGTGTTGATACGCCAAGGGAAAGTGCTTTTTTCTCTCGCATTCTGTTTGCCTACATTCCACGAGGACGTGGATGACCGTTAGTCTCTTACCACATCTACCACATGTAGGAGGTTCTTGTGGGGAAGGAGGAAAGGCTACCCGGTCAAAAAATCCGTCAGGGCTATCTTAATGGACTTGTAGAATTCTTGAAGGTCTGTCAGGAATTCTTACAGGTACTCTCCCAATACCAATAGGATTCTTAAAGGTCAGTCAGGAATTCCTACAGGCACTCTCCCAATAGCAATATGATTCTTAAAGGTCAGTCAGGGATTCCTACAGGTACTCTCCCAATACCAATAGGGTTCTTAAAGGTCAGTCAAGAGTGTCTATATGCACCCTCCCAATACAAACAGGGCTCTTAAAAGTCATGTAAAAACTCTTACAGGCAACCCTCCAATGCCACTAAGAGTCTTGTCGTTTATTGGAGATCCTTTACATGTAGCTTTTGTACACCATGCAGTAGGGAGCTTAAAGGTTAGATAGATTTCTACGGGCATCATGACCGTCCGAAACGAAAACGTCCGCGCAGCCGATTAACCGAGTTGAACGTGTAAAACCTCATGAAAAATCTGCAGTAATCGAAACCGCGATCAGTCTTTGTTTAGTGCTTTTACTTTTATTTAGCCTTTGTGGTGCCGAAATCGGCAGATGCATGAGGCAACTAGCAACCGAGTGGCTTTCCGCAGTACATCGGTGAATGATATTTCTTCACCTCATGTTAATTACGGTTACACAATAACATGAGTTGCGCTACCTAAAGGGTGTCGAGGAGAGCAGAAACTAATTGCCGCTATTTTAGCACAGCTACCGCGTGAGTATATTATGTATAGTATATATAAGCGACATCACAAACTTGGGCCAGTTAGAAGCGGAATGAAGGCTGCGCTACAATATTTTTCGGTGACTTGTCATCAACTCATAAGCTCAGCGGGTGATTAAGATCTCGTACTCTATTTTTGTGGCTGCCGAGCAATACACCATGCATCTATGCGTTGCTCTTTTGCACCACTGATTGCATCAATGTAACGACAAAACCGAACTGGTCATGTCGAGTGCAAATAAAGCTTCAATTTCCTTAATTTTGTTTGTCCTGTTAAAAATGGAGTGTGGAATGCGCACATGCCTGCCTACTGACTGGCATACAAGCTGCCCAGGTGGCACGTCAGGTTGGGCCAACGTTGGAAACATATTGACACTTCTTGGCCCAATGACGGCCTAAGATTAACAGCATGGTTCCAATATTGGCAGTGCCATTCTGGTTCCTGGCCCAATGTTGGCCTAAGGTTTACAGCGTGGTGTCAATATTGGCTGTGCCATTCTGATAGAGATCCAATGTTGGCCCACTTTACACAGTCAGTAAACAATATTGGCTGTGCCATTCTGATAGAGATCCAATGTTGGCCCACTTTACACAGTCAGTAAACAATATTGGCACTGCCGTTCAACAAGGCGGGAATTATTGGACCGACTTTCGTATGGATTTGCAAATATGGGTTACTAGTTGGATTTCTTTGGAGGACATTGGCCCGTAATAAGCTAATTTTCGCCTTGTCGGCTTTTAGTGCTCTACGACTTGCTGAGATTGAACAACGTGTTTTGAAAACTAACGCACTGATCACAGGCACGTTGCGCAGGAACCAAAAATATGTTCTCCCATGTCAACTCCATGAATGGTACACGGCCATTATTGCACTTCTCCTTTACCGAAATGTGTCCCCTAAAGAGAAAAGCCAGTGTACCACGTAGCAAGCAGGGGAAGTCGCATAAATTTAGCCGCTGTTTTATTGATCGTGAATAAGAACTTGAGCTTAACATAAGAAGCAACGGTATTGCGAATTTGCCTGCGCATTGTATTTTTTGCATGTACGCTCCGCGGCTTTAGTGGGTCAAGATTCTGAGGAGAATCGAGAATTACAGTGCCTCAGAGCTGATGGAACCGTTTTATATTGCATCGAGAATGAGCGCATATGCATTAGTGAAACTATTGTTTGTTTGTTTAGCATGCATGGCATGTTGCGGCGACATCATGCTCCTATTCTATTTGTTTGTTCGTGCATGTGTAGTAAGCTCCTCGTATGAATGCCCCTGACAGAAAAAAAATTAATTGCACGTTTTGGCATTTGCGTGTCAACAACCTCTTGCATTGCCTTTAGTAGGCACGGCGCATTCCGGATTTTTTTTTCGGCCTAGTTTTCCGTCCTTCAGCCCCCCATTGCCTCTCCCCCACGCACCCAGGTGAGCCTGGTCAATGCTATCAGTCAAGCGTTCAGACAGCCATAAGCTGCTGTGTCGAATTGGGTGCTCTCAGAAGGATGGGGAAATGCCGCGGGGTCACTATTGTCCTCCTTGTCGCCCTCCATCGCTGCCACCCCAAAACCCGGTCGGGCTAGGTTCAGCGGGGGAAAGTGGCGTTTACGCCGCATTCTTCGTTCACCCTTTCCTTTCGCTCTTTCCTTCTATGCGTCGCTAGCACGCCGACTGGGTGCAACACCGCCTGGGTGCTTGCCGTCCGTTTTTGCCAGCGCACTCCTCTCGTGAAAAATGCTCGCTTGCGCTCGTCATTCCTACTGAGACGCCTACATACTGAAATACGCAGCAATATGGCCACGAAATTTTGTGAGTGTTAGAATTAATATAGGCGAAACAACAATTAGAAAAATTACCGACGATTACGTTACTTCCTAATGCGAAATTTGAGCGCAGCAAATAAGCTGTTTCACCTTTTCGATAGATTGAGGCAAAGAAATCGAGCAACACATGCATGCGCTATCACAGAATTTTTTTTTTATTTTTCACACGTATTCTTTTAACAAAGACTCCACTAACAGTTCTTGACAGTCATGAAGGAAGCTTTGTGGTCGGAGAAATAGACTGATATATGTTCGACTTGGTACACCAATGCTTGATTCTCAAAGACGAGATCTATACAAGTGCCTCGCGAGGTTGTCACAGCCGTGGGACGCGTTACGAGCGAGAGGAACGGGATGTTCTCCCGCATAAGTGTTAGGAAATTGCTGTTTGTCTTTATGTCAACATTAAAGTCCCCCACTACTAACATCGGTGTGGATCGATGGACGGTTAATGCGAGTTGCGGGAAGTGCACGACGTCTTTCGTGAGTGCGGTAGCGGACTCACGAAAGCGGTATCAGTCGGTCGCTGCTAGCGCTGGGGGGATGAAAGGGGGGCGGAGCTGGTTACGAGGCCGACGATAACGCCGACGACGACGCGAAACCCAGGAACGGACGCCAAAGAGCCATTTGTGTAGCTAGCCCTCCACCACAGTGTCTCCTCCTCCCTTCCATCATCCTCCCTCGCCCGGAGAGCCGACAGCGCGCATGCGCGGCGGCGGAGCAGATTCGTCGGCGAGCTGGTTACGAGGCCGACGACAACGCCGACGCCGACGACGACGCGAAACCCAGGAACGGACGCCAAAGAGCCATTTGCGTAGCCAGCCCTCCTCCACAGTCTCTCCTCCTCCCTTCCATCATCCTCCCTCGCCCGGAGAGCCGACAGCGCGCATGCGCGGCGGCGGAGCAGCAGATTCGTCGGCGAGCTGGTTACGAGGCCGACGCCGACGACGACGACAACGCCGACGACAACGCCGACGACAACGCCGACGACGACGACGACGACGACGCGAAACCCAGGAACGGACGCCAAAGAGCTGCGCTCTAAAAAAAGTTGGCGCTCGTGGCCACCGTCTTCGATGTGGGATGAACTCGGATACAAAGAAGCCTGGATCATACAATGGTGAGTGCATTTGTTTTGCGCATGTTATAAGTTTTATCAGAAGCAATATCACCCAAGCTATATCACCCAAGCAATATCACGCGGTATATATATTACTGAAACAGGCCTGGCTAATGTAGAGCGCCTGTAATTAAATAGCTCTTTTTATTTGCAGTCTTTGAATAGTGCCTGGAGTAGAACCACGTGTAAATCTCTGTGAATTTCACCCAAATTCCAGGACTATGATTTTATCAAACCACGCGTGCGGCCTGATCCTGCTAGTGATACCGAGGAACCGCGCTTCTTCTTACTGGTATAGGTCAAGCATCATTTCCAGCTGACAGTATTTCTTTCTTTTCGTATAATAAATGCTTCTTTTACTAGTGTTTCTTGACGGAACTTCTCGGTTTCCACATTAAAAATTTCGCACGAAGGCCGCATTGTGTCTACACAGTCTGAAACTAGGCTTTTTGTGCTGCAGCAGGTTTTGCTGCAATTTTTAATTTTAAAGTGTTACGCTGACTAGGTGTGAGCTGCAAACAAAGCGGACGGATCCTGCGCATTTTATGTCTGTTCTAAATATTACGTTAGACCTTGTACAAGGTATGCCATATATGTCGAAATATCAAGAAGTGTTACCTGACAAATCTCTTGCAAGAAAGTTTCTTGATTCACCCCTTCGAACTCTCTGCTCAGACTTATAATATTGTGGCAGTATGGCGATTTTTGAAATGTAAACTCTCCCACATACATTTGTCATACCAACATCTCTGACAATGTTTCTTTTCATTTTACAGTGCAAACATTTCCTTCAAGTAATGGTGAAGTCGCTATGGGATATGGTGGCAATATCAACGAAACCACCGCGTTATCGTGGTCCTCGGGGGCCTGATAAGCCCGCTGTCATCCAAGCACTGACAAACCTGCCTACCGACGTCAGCCCCCTGCCCTGAAACCCCTGGCCAGCCCACCGTCCTCGGCACCTTGCCCAATTCCTATCCTGAGGGCAGTGCCTGTGAATAAACTGTTCGAAGATAACCGAGCGTCACCCATCTAGGTCCACGGAAAATGCCTGTTTGTGAAAATTTATTCGCAAATAAACTGTCATAAACGTCAATTTCAGTATTCATTTATTATTATTTGCAATCATATATGACTTCTGCTTCCTGACATTTTTTTGTCGAGCTTTCCTAGCTACTATTGAGGAAGACGGTAAGGGGACAATTGCTACAAAAAATGCCGCTAGCAAAATGTTTGCGGTAAGAATATGTGCGTGCTCTAAAGCCAGCATATCTAGAATATTCGTCGTGCAAAGGGCATTGGCTCAAAGCTGGCATTAAGAATGGCAACGATATGGCTCAACACTGGTACTACGCTGGCAGCACGATGGCTGCTGCATTGGCATAACATTGGCCCAATCTTGGCTTTAGCGCTGGTCCTACGATGGCTGCTGCATTGGCATAACATTGGTCCAATCTTGGCTTTAACGCTGGGCCAGCATTGAATTGGGTTGCATTTTGCCAATATGCCAACATTGGTCAAACATTGGTACCAATTTCTGCCAGCATTGGGCCATGGTTGGACCAATGCTGGTGTGCTGCCTGGGTGGTTGAGACGCACAACAAGAATGTTATTCCTTCAGCCTGCGTAGGACTAGCTGTGCCAATATGTCTTAAAATTGATGCAATCATGCATTTGTGCCATTAATGGAAAACTAATAGGGACCGATGGATTGGTAGACTGGTAGACACCAATAGACTGGTAGCCCATCAGACTGGTAGACCATCAGACTGGTAGACCATCAGACTGGTAGACCATCAGACCGGTAGACCATCACACCGGTAGACCATCAAGGTCCGAAATTACGTATAGCCATCAGACATGTAAGCCAGTAGCTTGATGGAATTTTTGACTGGGTAGCACTATTTTCTGCAACCCGGGCGGGAGCACGGCTCAGCGCTAGCAGAGTAGGGACATCGGATTAAAAGAGAGAGAGGGTAGGAGGGAGAAAGGTAGAAGGTCGTCCTAGCAGCATCAGAGCAGCCCGGCAGGGGGTTCAACCGGAGGAGTAGGCTGACAATAAGTCTAACTCCAGGAGGTTACTGCGAATATATGAGGCGGGAAGCGGAGGAGGAGAGCGTGGCGAAAGAGTGAGGAGGAAAGCAGACTGCCGCCCGAGTCTACGACATGGCGCCACAGTCACGTACGCCGCAGTGCGCGGACGACCTCATTACTAAGGCATGCAGCGAATGCTTGGGGAGCACGTCCACTGTTACGAAATACGGAAACAAAGCGCTGGATTGTGCTTCGGAGCGAGACGCGCCGTTCCCGTTTTCGCGCCTTCTTTCTGAACAATGAGCGACGCAACCGGTGGAATTCAATATGCCTAAATAGCGGCGCTCAAATTTTGCATTATGGAGCAACATAGTCATCGGTGAATCTTATTCTAGCTTTATTTATTAGGTTTCATTGGCCTTCGCTGTCCTACATTTCAAAGCTATCTATATTTGCATATGTATGGTTGAGCAACACTGGGGATGAATTGCAACAAATGACTGAGGGCCTTAGCAGATAAATTATTAGAGTAAGTTTGAAGCTTGTTACCCAGAAGACAGCAGTAATGTTCAGTAGTCTGGCAAGGAAGCAAGAATTAATGTTCGCCAGTGACCCTCCAGGATAAGTGCAATAGTAGGTTTATTTAGGTCAAATACTCACGGAGCACCTAGTAGAAGGAAATTTACTGCAGAAAAAAATGGGTTGTAGTTAGTACGGCAGGCGTAACCTAATTCCTGATTGGAAGCTTCGCCCTTTCGTCGAAAAGTGTACAATCTATGCATTCTACCAATTAGAACATACGGGGCCGAAACTTGGAGATTAACATAGCTCGAGAACAA
The DNA here is from genome assembly GCF_038994185.2 of Dermacentor albipictus. Classification (NCBI taxonomy): domain Eukaryota; kingdom Metazoa; phylum Arthropoda; class Arachnida; order Ixodida; family Ixodidae; genus Dermacentor; species Dermacentor albipictus. The sequence goes on along the minus strand of NC_091829.1, from coordinate 73,477,795 downwards.
GATAAGTACCTCGAAAAGATGAATGGAACAAAAAACCTAAGCCTAATGTTTAGAGACAGGAAGACAACGGTATGGATGAGAGAGCAAACCTCGATGACATTAGGGGGAGGGGGGAATGGAGCTGGACAGGCCATATAATGCGCAGGGCAGATAATTGGGGGACCGTTAGAGTTACAGAATGGGTACGAAGAGAAGGGAAGGACTCTCGATGATGGCAGAAAATCATGTTGAATGATGAAATTAGCAAATTTGAGCGCGAAAGTTGGATTCAGCTAGCGCAAGGTAGGCAATTGGAGAACGCTGGTGACGCTGCCCGGTGTCCGTAGCAGCTATCACTAGAAATGAGAAAAAAATATCCAGTTCCCGCCAGGATAGGTCCCGGGAACGTTGCACATGAGTCAGCTACTGTACCACTGAGCCGAGCCAGCGCTGCCTAGATTGCAGCGGAAAAAATGCCCTATAAGGGCATCCTGGGGAGCAAGGAAACACGCGATACGACATGCGCGCCGCGTAGCGACGATGTGTGCCCATATTTCATTGCATTATTACGCGAGGTAGAACGCGATGTAGCAGATGCGCAGGTAGAGGTGCAAGGCAGTCACAGGAAGTTTCAGGAAGAAAAATGTTTCAGGAGATGTATAGAAGAATGCTAGAAAAACTATACATTGTGTATCTGATTAAATCCACCCGTCTACGTGACAATATCACTGCCGCGTTTAAAAGGGGGCACCAATAAATTATCACCATGATTTTATTAATCTTCATTAGCACCGTATATTGCCACTTGCCTTTCGCTGTGAGATAAGGGCCTCGTAGACAAGCGCCTCGTAAGCCTGTACGTGCGCCCGTTGCATTGCAGTTGCATATTATTACCCCAAGTTGCACGCCATGTAGCAGTTCATCTGGTAGCGGTACAAGGTAGATAGCGATCTCTTCAGGAAGAAAAAGGAAATTATGGACATGTATAGATGCTGATGTAATGTACAACATACATGATATGCCTGAATAATTCAAGTAGGCTAGATTACTATTACCGTTCAGTTTCATAGGGAATGTCATAAAATCTTCATCATTATCAGCATCGTATCATGCCATTTCACATGCGATGTGAAATACGCGCCGTGTAGTGTCAATACGTACAAAGTTTGCATTGCATTTCGCTATATTTTAGCAGGTACCCCGATGTGTAGCAGTTGCATATGCATTAAGCTGGTCGTGGTTGAGCCAAGCAGGCTAGGTGTTTATTTATCACCATATTAAAGGGGATGCCAACAAAATATCATTATCATCATCAAGAACATCAGAAACGTACCATGCCATGGGTCGATGGATGGGACATGTGCGCAACGTAGTCTGGATGCCTTTGTTTACCCTCAGACGTCATGGCGCCTCCTCGCAAAGTACGAACCGCTGCTGAAGCTGATCGTGCAGCTACGTGAGCGGCTGCAACCACCCAACATCAGCAGTCCGCGGTGCACAGGGCAAAAAAGCTCAATGGTTGATTTCCAATCAGCTTGGTAAATACTCAATGATAATATAGCTGTCTTCTTTCATCTAATGACTTGTGCCTAAGTTCAGGTATGAGAGTACTATGCGCACAAACTTGGGGACTGTGTTGAGCCTAACCTCATTGGCCCACGCCGATCGACATTGCCTCAATTTCTGACCCCGGCTCGTAAAAACTGAAGCGTCTGCCGCCAACAATGCATCACCACATACCAACCAAGAGTCACCCGTTTACAAGGAACTTCTGGCGACATCACATGTCAAACTCGACCTCTTGGTTGTCGACTTTGTCGTCTGCCATTATTTCCCAGCAAGGTCTGGGTATACACCTATTTAGCTCATAACACAATGTGATTAATAGCAGAGGATAAGGAAAAGTATGTGCTTTCAGGTGATTGAAGAATATTTTCTAAGAAATACGCTCTACTCTCTACCGTGCACATGGCCGCAGCATTTCGATGGAGGAGAAATGGGAAAACACGCATATACTTATATTTAGGTGCATATTAAAAAAGCCTTGGTGGTCCGAATTGCCACTGTGCCCCACTGCACTGTACCTGACAAATTTTCCACCTAATATCTAATATTTTTTTTTACCTAAAGCCTGCTGTTTCGAAAATGCGGCTGACGTGCATGTCCAGAAGAACGTCTTCAGCGAATTTCACACATCCACACAAATCGAAGCTTCACTCCTTACGTAATGAAATTCATTGATTTTTGTTAGCTTAACTGTGTTACCTTCAACGAAGCTACTGCCAGTGGAGTCAAGGCATAACGAGGAGGGCACTCTGGGTACGCTAGACAAACTCACTAGTCGCCCTGGCATCTCTACAAGAGTTTCTCTTCAGCTCCCAAATGTTTCTGGGCAAATGCAAACGGTAATAATAATATAGTGACCTAAAATATCCGCAACCCGTGTCCTTATACGGAGTGGTGCTCTCCTCTTTACGACCAATGCTAGTTTTCTCGTTTCGCTTGATCTAGTACCTGTGCCTGTCCACGACTGAGCTTGATGGTGCACTAAGGCATGACATGGTAATGGTTTTACCGCTAAACACATTACGGTAAATTTGCACAAAAAATGGGGGCAACCGCAGCGGTGGCGCAAAGTTACTCCCTCGAACAATATATTGTATATTGTCAGGTTGACAATATACAATATATCATTCGAAAACTAGTATTACCACGAGCACTTCCGTAGGGAGAAATTTGTAAAGCTCATTCCGCGTATGTTGGATAACTATCGGACGGCCATATTATTACACTTATCTAAATTTGATCCTGCGGTAAAGATTGCGTTTGCAGGCGCCCGAACAAGATCGCGCCGCAATGATGAAGGGAGGCTCCGTATCGCGTTCATTGCCCGTCTCAAGTGAATCGATTCTCGTCATCGGCACATGCGCGGCGGTGCAAAGTAGCAACATGGCGGCGAACTTGCAGTTGCTGATTTCAATGCATGGGTGCTATGGCGAGCGTTTCCTCTAGAGTTGGTTATATTAACCCTATAGGAGAACATTCCAGACTTTTTTTAATGGGATACCAGCCACGGTAGCTTGCTCCTTAAGGGGTTTCGCTGCTAAGCTCAAGGTCGTCCACTCGAACGCGGCCACAGCGCCCGTATTTTTACTGAAGGGAAATGCAAAAAAAAAACATGAGAAGAGAGCAGAATAAAAAAAAAACACTCGTGCCTTAAGGTGCATGATAACCAACCTCAAATTGAAGAAATCACTCCGAGTCCCTCATGTTAGCGTGCCTCATAATAAAAGCCGGCTTTCAGCACGTAAAACCCATCATTGCAATTTCTAGTGCGACGAGCGAGCAAAGTTTCACATGCGTCAGTTTCAGCCATTCTAAAAATTGCGTGGGAAGTGCTGTTTTCCCAACCTGTGCCTGCTCCCTTCCGCTTCACCTTACCATGGCGGAGAAAGTGCTTAGGAGGCTTCGGGCTAGGACGACCCTTACAGTGGCTGTAGTCTCAAAGTGAACTGTTCTCATTTACCACTGGGTGCTACTATCAATACTCTCTAGTACCAGTGGTGGATAGGCAGATAAGTACCACCTAATCTGCAGAAGTCCGTGCTTTCCTAGAAATGCTCGTGTTTCCCACTGCAAGCCGGCCTCCGCTACGATGTCTCCACCAGCTACGACCGCCGGATACGTAACGAGAGATTCCACAAAACTCTACTTCGATTCCTACCCAACACAGCCCTGATAGAACAGATATAATACAGATACACAGATCTAGAATTATGCTTTCGGGGCAAGTCCATATCGCAATAAAAAAAATGGCTGTGGCTTAGCTAAGGTTAAGCCCAGGATGCGAAGCATACTAGCCTTTATTTTAGTTGTTGAACCACTGTTTAGCCTGGTGAACTGCTGTTGCTTGGCTATATTTGGTTCGGCTAGACGGAGAAACAACTCATGCGTTAGCGGGAGGAGCGGGAGTTAGGCCGCAGCACCGGCTGTGCGACAGCAGGCGAGCGCAAGCGTTGAGCCCGGCTTGCAGCTGTTGTGACGTCAGTGCCCTAGCGGGAGGAGCGCGAGTTAGGCCGCAGTACCATCTGTGCGACCGCAGGCGAGCGCACGAGCTGAGACCTGGCTATGTAGCAACGCGGCCGCAAGCGAGCGCACGAGTTGAGCCTCCGCTTTTGCTGCTGTAATGACGTCACATGGTAGCTACGCGGCCGCGCGTGGCGCAGCAAGGAAGAGCGTGGTTGTGCGGCTAGTATGCTTCGCATAAAAGTGCTCACATAGGTTATGTAGCGTTATTATCCAAGTTTCCCAGTGGCTTGGGAAACTTTTACGTCTCTCCAAATTTGCATGTGAGGAAACTGGGCTCGTTTTATGCTGTGACTACATTTGAAAAAAAAGAACCTGGTTTCAGGCGCTCTCCCTCATTTTAACTTTTATGCATAATTTCTAGCATAACCCAAATGTATTGTGGAACAAAACATCGCACTTTATTATATTCCTTGAAAAGAAGGGGCACGTGTGGGTAATGCGCAGACGAAATCAAAACCTTCAGATTTAACCACAGCCTTTGTGGAAAATTACCCATTCGAGCAGGGCGGGAGTGCCTTAAGCTTGTTTCACGAACTGGGTGATGCCGAGTTTAGTACGCTTTCCTGGAACAACTATTACCGAGACCGAGATTAATATTGCTTTCAAGGCCGGGACCCTGACCAGGTCTGGTCATATTGAGCTGACAAGCCCACTGCATATATTATGCGCGCCAACGATCGTGTGTGCTAAGTATTGCGTCATTACATGCTGCGCAAAACGCTTAAATATGAAGCAAAACGTCGTTTGCGGTTCTCTTCGCGGGCGCCACCCTCCCAGTGATAAAGTAGACGTATATCGCGCACGTGCGCCTACGTACGTGGCAGCGCTGTGACGTCGCTCATACTCATAACAGCAGGCATTCAACAAAGTCAAACGAATGCCCCACAGAGCAAGATAATGATTGCCTAAAGCTATGTATTGTTATTTCAAAAGGAACACAAAAAGGAATGAAATGTACAGTCGTGATCAAAACTTCGTGGCCCACGGCATTAGCCAGAAATTAACTATATTCAAGTGCAGCTACGCGGCCTGGAATTCGTTGAATACATTCTATTGGCCAATCGCGCGCGTACGCGTTCGCAGCCGGAATAGCCAGGCTGCGAAACAAATTGAAACTCACGGCACCTTTGGTCCGCAAACTTTTGATCACGACTGTACATGCATGGCACCACACATGCTTGAGGCAAGAAATGAATAACCGTGACGCACCTTACAAAACAACTTGTATTGAAATACTAAGAGATCACTTCAACCCATCATAACAATATCCACTAGCCAGAGCTACTTCACAATAGGTTTCGCGAGGCAAGCTACTTTTAAGCTACCTACAACAACACGCTTGACCATCGAACCCGCGAAGACTGAGTTGTGAGGCCACAACAATTGAATTCAGCTTATTTAAAACGCACTTTCTTCGTAGCCCTACGAGCGCAAAGATGTGTTCTCACCTTGCATAATGCCCACTGGTTGACGGCCAAACTCGTCGCAACGCCCGCTGCGTGCAAGTGCTCCCTGCGTTAAGCTAACCACATCTGGCGGCGACGCTGCTTCTGATGCTGTATGCAAGCGACAGTGTAGAGCAGGCCGTGAAAGTTCGTCCACGTCCACAAAAAAAGCAAGAGATGCAAACGCAATGTCGCATTTAAAAACATCTTGATCAGAAATGCTACGCCAATGCACGCCAGCACCGAGCCAAGCATAAAAAAAAAAACGCGAAGCAGCTGCACCGGAAGCGGCGGAAACGCTTCTCTGCATTTCGATGTGCGACACCGCGCGCGCCACCATCGCACAAAGGGTAATGCGCTACATGTAAACGCTGGCGCATCGCCTTACACGTGATGCGCTGCTGGAGAATTCATGGAAATGTAGCTCATGATTACACATGTAAGCCCAGAAGAATGAAAAGAAACGGCCTACGCCTAACACATAAGACCATACGGTCACTGGAGCCAGCAACCTAATTAAACGCGCACCCTTGGTACGTTACACAAACTCCATAGTTGCGCAACGATCTCTACACTCGTTTCTGATATGTTCCCGAACGGAACTTACTTATGCGAATGGTGGATCAACACTATTTAAGTAATATATCCGCAGCCTGCGTCTTTATATGGAAAACTTCTATTCTTCTATTGAAAAATGCTTGCCTTGTTGTTTCGCGTTATGGAATATATTTACCCGTCCACTACGTAGCTTGACAGCGCACCAAGGCATGACATCGTAATGATTCCACTGCTAAACAAAGAGTAAATCTGCGCGCAGTGGCAGTGAGTGAGTGAGTGTCAACTTTATTATTAGAAGGGGTAAGGGATAAGGGAGGCTAAGCTACGTAGGCTTCCAGGCTGTGCTACACGATGGAGTCTTCAGCTCGTGCCAGGACCCGTGTTTGGATGTCTCGGTCGGTGCTGGAGAGAAGGGCCTCCCATTGTTCGTCGGTGGGGGGTGGCGAGACGAGGTCGGTGGACGGGGGGTCTTCCGGGCAGCCCCAGAGGATGTGGTTTAAGGAGGCAACGTCGCCGCACAGGCAGCAGCGTGGATCAATGACACCAGGGTGGATGTGCGAATACACTAGGGGGCATGGAAAGGTGCGGGTCTGGAGGCGACGCCAGGCGATCTCGGACCGCTTGGGAAGACTGCCATGTGGGGGTGGGTAGGCGTACCGTTCGAGGCGATAGTGCTGGGTAATGTCGTGGTAGGTGACCAGGGGCTCCGGCACCGGGGCGTCCGACGCGGAGAGGCCCACCGCTCGGTCGACGAATCCTCGAGCGTGTTGGTGAGCCGACTCGTTGCCGGGGTGACCCGAGTGGGCGGGAACCCAGACCAGTTCAATGTGACTCGGTTCGTCCTCCAGTAGAAGTGGGCGAAGGAGCCGTAAGGTGGTAGGCGAGACGAGACCTCGGGCGAAATTGGAGATGGCGTGCTTGGAGTCGGAGAGTATGACGCTGGCGTCGGTCGAGGTGGCGGCTAAAGCGATGGCCGCCTCCTCAGCCTCGACGACGTAGGGCATTCGAACGGTGGCGGCCGTGATTGTCGGCCCCGAGGGTGCCGAGGAGGGCGAGACGGAGACGACTGCGAAGGCGTCCCCGGGCGAGGCGTATCTGGCCGCATCCACGTAGGCGATGGCTGGGTGGTCGGCGTACTTGGCGTGAAGCATGGCCGCACGGGCTTGGCGACGGGCGTCGTGGTGTCCCCGGAGCATATTCTTGGGTAGAGGCTTGATGGAAAAGGCTGCCCGAAGAGCATGCGGTAGTGAGACCAGGTCTGGTGGGTGAGAAGACGTGTCATGACCGATGGAAGAGAGGATGTAGCGACCGGTCGGCGAACGATGAAGGCGTTGCAACTGAGCGATGCGGTGAGCTTCGATCAGTTTGTTGAGCGTGTTGTGGACTCCCAGGCGGAGGAGACGCGCCGTGGACGCAATGGGGGGAAGGCCGAGAGCAGTCTTGTATGCATGGCGGATGAGGACGTCGACCTTGTCGCGTTCCGATTTGAGCAGACGAGTATAAGGAAGGCCGTACGTGAGACGGGAAACGACGAAAGCGTCGACTAGGCGGAGGAGATCGTGTTCGCGCATGCCGATGCGCCGCGCTCGGACACGAGCGAGCATGCGCGCGGTTTGCTGAACCGAAAGCGAGAGCTGGTCGATGGTGTGAGCATTATGGCGGTTTGACTGTACTATCAGCCCGAGCACCCGGAGATGCGAGACGACGGGAACGGGAGTGGAATTGGCGTGAATCGTGATGGTGGGGTGAGGCGTCTTGTGGCGACGCCGGTCGGGGGGCCGCATGAGGAGGAGGGCGGATTTGGCCGCCGAGCAAGCGAGACCGGCCGCGTGCACGTGACTCGTGACGACGTCAGTTGCGCGTTGCAACGTCTGCTCAATGTGCCCGTCGGAGCCAGACGTGACCCAAAGAGTTACGTCGTCCGCGTACAGGGTGTGTTTCAGATCGGGGATACCGTCGAGCTTGTCGGGAAGTGAGCGAAGGGCGAGATTAAAAAGAAAAGGTGACAAGACGGCGCCCTGAGGGGTACCACGAGATCCAAGCGCATACGTGGGAGACGAGAGATCTCCCACGATGATTTCGGCCGTGCGGGCCGTGAGGAAGGAGCGAATGTAGTGGTAGGTGCGAGAGCCGGGGTTCATGGTGGCGAGTTTGGTAAGAATAGCCAAATGGGAGACGTTGTCGAACGCCTTGTGAAGGTCGAGGCTAAGGAGAGCCTTAGTGTCCGAGAAGGTGGGCGGATCGAGAAGGTCGTGGTGGAGTTGCAAGAGGACGTCTTGTGTGGAGAGGTGGGGGCGGAAACCAATCATGGTGTGGGGAAGGAGGTGGTGAGCGTCTGTGTACGTTTGCAAGCGAGCTAGGACGACGTGCTCCTTGAGCTTGCCGACGCAGGAAGTGAGTGAGATGGGCCGGAGGTTCTCGATTCTGAGTTTCTTGCCCGGCTTCGGGATGAAAGCCACGCGAGCGTGTTTCCACGACTGGGGGAGGTTGCCGGAGCGCCAGCACTCATTCAGGAACGAAGTGAGGGCAAGGACCGAAGGGGCATCAAGATTTCACAGAAGTTTGTTGGGGATGCGATCTGGACCGGGGGCGGAGGTGGTGCGGAGCTTGTGTAGCGCCGCGTAGACTTCAGCTTCCGAGATATCGGCATCTAGTTCGGGGTTGGGGGCCCCGGAGTAGGACGCGAGAGGGGGAGAAGAGGTGCCAGGGGGTGGCAGCTGGAGGTATCTGGCGGCCAGGTCTGCTATCAGCGACGGTGTGTCGCCGGGGTAGGCCCGGACAACGCGTTGTAATTGTTGCCGAGCGACGGACTTGGCGGAAGCAGGGTCGAGGAGGTGGCGGAGGAGATGCCAGGATTGCTTGCAGCCCAGCTGACCGGAGATCCCTGAGCAAAGCTGCTCCCACTGTTGGCGGGCGAGCACAGTTGTGTGATGCTCGATCTCGCGATCGAGGTATGCGATGCGGCAGCGCAGGCGACGGTTGTGACGTTGCTTATGCCAACGGTTGGTGAGGCTCGTGCGAGCGGCTAACAGGTGGGCGAGGCGAGAGTCAATTGCCGGATGGTCCTCCGTGGTGGGGATCGAGGCGGTGACCCCGTCGAGGTCCGCCAGTAGCTGGTCGGTCCACATCGAAAGGTCCTCGATGTCGGGGGTGGCAGAGTGCAGCCGGCGCGCTCGGAAGGCATCCCAATCCGTATAGCGGGTCGTGTGTGGGCGCGGCTTGCACGGAGAGGTACGGGCTTGGATGGCGAGGACGTAGTGGTCGCTGCCCAGGGACTGATGTGTATTGGACCAGCGCGCGTCGTGCACGTAACGGCAAAAGCTGAGATCCGGAGTGGTGTCGCGGCACACGCTGTTGCCGATGCGCGTGGGTTGCGTGGGGTCGGTGAGCAGGGAGAGGTGGAGGTGGTGTGCGAGCTGCCACAGCCTCGTGCCGGGGCCATCGGCCTTGGAGTAACCCCAGTCCGGATGCCTGACGTTGAAGTCACCAAGAACGAGGAGGGGGGATTTGGCTGCTCTCGCTGCAGCGGCACGGAGCAGAGCAATGAGCGACAGGTCTTTGGTGACGCGTGGGGGGATGTAAACGTTAAGAATGAAAAGAGAGGGGTCTTCACGTCGCTGAGGTAGGACCTCAATAAAGACATGGTGGACCGTAGGGAAGGGCAGATCGGCTCGATTGACCGTGAGCGTCCGCCGAGTGAGGATGGCCGTGACGGGATGGGGCAGGGGGTGATGAGCTACTTGGTCGTGGGCGACGTAACCCGAGAGGGAAGTGGTGGCGTGAGTCTCCTGTAGTACGATGACATCAGGAGATTCCGAGGGGTCCAGTTGTTGAAGGTGTAGAAGGAGGTGGTCACGCTTTGGGCGAAAACCACGGCAGTTCCACTGCCAAACGGTGACGACAGAGCGGTCAGCCATGATTAGTAGCGGAGGAAAAAGGTATTGCCTCGGCTGGTGCTTGCGACGGTCGGGCGGCAGAGGATGAGGTGGTGCGGACGTGGAGCGGTGGCTTGGCTCGGATGGTTGCGAGCATGGAAGCTTGAACGCTATCGACCTGCTCTTGGAGAGATTGGAAGGAAGTGGCGGGGGGATAGGCAGTGAGGTCCGTGCGCACGGCGTTGAGGGCTTCTTGTTGTGCCGTGAGAAGCTGTTATATAGAGTTGAAACGGCTATCCAGCCGTTTTTCGAGGTCCACCAGGGTGGTCTTGATGGCTGCCTGAACCTCTTCGGAAAAGTGGAGAGATGCAAGGGGTGTGTTGGGTCTGCGGCGTTTGCTAGTGCCTCCTTCGGAAGTCTGAACATTCATGTCAGAGGAGGAGGCGATTGAGGAGGGCAGACATGATGGGAGCGTGATGGCTGCCTCGAGCTTCTCCTCAAGAGCTCGCAGTTGGGCTTGGAAGGATTCAATTTGGGTCTTCTGTGCCGCAAGTTGCGCGGTTTGTGCAGTGAGCTGCTGTCGTAGGGAGGCGTTTTCCTGCTGCAGTGCGACGACCTGCGGCGAGGAGGACGCCGAGGGAGCGCCGGGGGGGCCGCGGGACCACGTTGACTGGGTGGGCTTAGAGGCTGGTTTGGGCGCCGCTGGAGCGAGGGGCGGGAAGTCACTGGTCGACTTGGAGGGCGGAGACGGCGGAGGACCGCGTGCCGTTTGCTTCGGGGGTTGAGGGCGCTACACGTAGCGGTGCTTACAGTTCGAACTATGCGTGTAGTGATTCCCGTTGCAAACGATGCAGCGGGGGGTGCAAGTCGGGGGCGAGCCCTCGAGTGGTGGGGGGTGAATGTCGCCGCAACGACGGCACCTGTCCTGCGGTGGCTTGGGGCACACGTCGGTCCGGTGGCCAGTCGAGCGGCAGTTGAAACAGGCCTCCACCTTGTTGTGGAAAGGGAGGAGGCGAAGGTGGACTACATGGTAGAAGATCCACCGGGGTAGTTTGGGGTCCGTGAGGGTGACCAAGATGTGGGGAGTCTTGCCCATACGGCGGGCACCCACAATAGAAAGTGCAGGATTGCTTGCCTGCAGATCGTCAAGGATGGCTTCATCCGTGAAGTCGTCGAAGGCGTGGTAGAGTATGCCCCGTAGGGCGTCGTCCGGCGGTGGGGCGTAGAGGTGGATGGCGAAAGTGGTGCCGGACACCGTGAGGGAAGTGATGCGGAGGTAGGCTTGAGCGCGAGCCGATTCCGCTACGCTGAGCGTAAAGGTGTTGTTGACCGGGTGGATCCGCACCGTGTCGCGAGATGCGGGCGGGAGGTCTTGCAGGCTCGCTGCTTGCAGCAAGGCGGTGTATAAATGCCAAGGCTGGAGTTTGGTGAGGTCGACGGGGGTTTTGGGGCGGCCGACGATGTGAATCGTGTCGGCCGGGAGGCGAGGGAGTGGAGCGTGACGGCGGGGCTGAGGAGGCGAAGCACTTGCCTGCTTCGAACGCGGCGATTTAGCTGCGTCGGCGGCGGCGAGGCGCAACGCTGCGCGGCGTTGCTCTTGGGCGCGGAGGCCTGGCGTCTGCCAGGAAGCATCCGAAAGTTCTTCGGGGGTCACCTCTTGTCCTTGGACAGCGATCTCCATGGCGGTGGGCAGCCGGGAGATGAGCGACGAGGCAGCGGCGGGCGGCCGGGTGGTCGTCCCTTCGTCTGCGCGCTAGCGTGCGGGCGGCCGCACTCGAGCTAGGCCGGATAGGCCTAGGTCGGCGCACGGCGTGGTCAAGGGCTTCCCAAAACTCTCCTGGGCCACCCCGGGCGAGTATTGGTATACGAGTGGTATCGAAATGATCCTGACGACTTGCTTCACCCACTCGTGAAGAAACTGTCCGGATAGGGATAAAAGAACCGGCACGAGGGCCGAAAATTGGCGGATCCGACGTGAGGAGCGACTGCTCTCGACGCCGACGCCAGCGTCCATCCCGCGCAGTGGCAACCGCAAAGGCGCCGCCAAGTTTCTGCCTCCCATATCTGTCAGGCTAACAGTATTCAACATACGATACGAAAACTACAGCATTTACACGGGCATGTCCACACGGACAATGTGTTCAGCTCATTCCGTGTATTCTTGAGAAATAGCGGATGGCATTTGTAAAACATTTAGCTAATTATTAGCGTGCGTTGAAAGATGCATTTGCGGGCGCCTCAACTAGATTGCGCCACCATGATGAAGGGAGGCTCCGTATCGCTTAGATTGCGCGTCTCGTCTGAATCTCATCTCGTCGTCGGCGCCTTCGCAGCTGCGCAAAGTAGCCGCATGACGGCGTCCTTGCAGTTGCAGATTTCAATGCATGGGCACTAGAGTTGGTTATATCAACTCTATAGGCAAACGTTGGAGCTTGTTTTGTGACTGATACAAGACACGGTAGTTTAGTGCGTAAGGCTGAGCTGAGGAGCTCAAGATTGTCGACGATAGCGACGATACTGAGTTTTTCGACGACAGCGAAATGGAAAAAGTAGATGGAACAAGAAAAAGAAAGAGAAGAACGTTAGAGCACTCAGATTTATGAGCACTTTAAGGAATAAGAAATTGTTAAAGTCGCTCCGAGTCCCTCATTACAGCATGCGTCATAATCAAAGCGGGCTTTCGGTGCGCAAACCCAACATTACAATTTCTAGCGTCATGAGCGAGCAAAGCTTCAAAACCGTCACTTTGAGACCCCATATATATATATATATATATATATATATATATATATATATATATATATATATATATATATATATATATATATATATATATATATTGCCTGGCCAAGTGCTGTTATCACACCCTGCGTCTGCTTCGTCCACCTTCACCTTACTTGGGCGGTAGAAGTTGCGGTTAGAAGGCTTCGGGCCGGCGTGTCCTTTACACCGACTGCGGCATGAAAGTGGAATCGGTCGCATTTACCACTGGGTGCTACATGCCCAGTCTGCTCAGTGCCAGTGATGGATAGGCAGGTGCAGCGTACCACCTAATAAGCACAAGTCCAGGCGTACAATCACAACGCTCGCGTATGCTACTGCAAGTTTGCCTCCGCTACAGTGTCGCATCCAGCTATGACCGCCGGATACATGACAACAGATTCCACAAAACACTGTGTCTATTAGTACACTACAGAGGCCTCACCGCACACATATAATACAAATATACATATGAAGAACTAAGCCTTCAGGGCAAGTCGTTATCGCAATAAAACAATATACAGTAAAAGCTCGTTAATTCGAACCGCAAGGGGAAGCCGCTTCAGTTCGAATTAACGAAAGTTCGAACTAACGAAAGCGAAGGAGGGCAACAGTACACTGCGATTTGGAAGCAGTAGGGCATGTCAGAAATTTGGCGTGCCAGAAAGTGATGGCGTGTGCCGCGGGCACACGCCATCTTCAAGTCGAAACTCTGGGTCCGACTGTGCCACACCACCGATGTCCACCGAAACGAACGTTAGCCGAGGCTTAACACCATCTCAATGAATCGCGACGGCCGATACCTCCTAAGCTGAAAATAGAGGTGCACAACCGATGAATACTGCCGAGACAAAGACGCTGAACATGTGAAGGTGGCGAATGCCCTGATTCTTTGGTTCTTGACTGCAAGCGCAGCTGCGCCGTACTTGATTCGCTGTGTTTTGGAGCTTGCCGTGCCATCTCCGCACAACATTAGCAGCTGTACAAGATTTCCAAAGCCTCCGAGATTCGTAACGGGCGAGAAGTCTCGGAGGTTACGTAGAACGGAGAGGCGGCAGCCGCCGCTGCCTTCTGGCTGACCCCGCGTCGGTTAGATTTTTTTCCGATTTTGCCTTCTCTCGCCGTTTTCTCCGTTTCGGAGGCAATACAGCCTTGTGTGTAGGCAGTAGGCGCGCTTCTCTGGCCGTGTGCCAGGCGAGCGTAGTTCGAATTATCCGTGAGGGAACCTTCTCGCGTTCGAATTAACGGACTTTTTTATACATAGACTTCTGTGGAGCTTGGCCGGACCAAATCGTACAGTTCGAATTATCCATAAATTCGAATTATTGAAGTTCGAATTAACGAGCTTTCACTGTAATGAGGGCGTTCTCCAACACGTTATATGGTGTTTATCAACCACGTTTCCGAATGCCTTGGGAAATTTCGCGGTCACGCCTTGTTTGCATAAGGCGAAAATGGGGCTCTGCAGATGTTTAATGCATGGCGAAAATGTTTAGTTTGTAGCTCTGATTACGTTTGGGAAGACAACTGGCCCAACACTTTGTCCATTTTTTTTTATTTTTACGCACGGTTTGTACCATTAGCGAAATTCATTGTTGAACTGAACAAGGCAGTCGATTATTGCTTGAAAAGAAGAGGCATGCCCTGTGTTATAGGTAGACAAAATCAAAAGCGTCAGAATCAACAGCTTTTGTAGCAAATTATGCATTCGATTAGCACGAGAGCGTTTTATATGTGTTTCATGATTGGGGGGCTGCAGAATTTAGTACGCTTTCCTGGGATAACTGTTACTCCCCCCGAGATTATATTGACTTGAAGGCCAGGTCCCTCACCAGGTCTGGCCATTTTGAGCTAACAAGCACACTGCGTGCCACGTGCAATAACGATCGTGTCCGCTATGGCTCAAACAGTTAAATCCTCCTTACCTCAGTAAGGAAGCCTTCATTGCTGTGAGGGCACCTTAAGTCGCCCTGAAAGATTCCTTACTTAGTCCCCCTCGGTGAAGGCTTCCTTGGTACTCCCTCAGCGCAATGTTGCTCCGTAGCTACCTTCACGGGTCCTTACCCTACTCCTGGCGCTAAACGAGACCTTCACCTCATTGAGGGCGGCCGTGACGTTTGCAGGCGCATGCGTGCTGTCGCCCGCCTGCGGAGAAGGGCCAGCACAATTCCAGGAGTTAGCGCTTCTTTTTAATCGCGCGTTCGGCATGAGTGGCGTCTCGCAACGCCTGCATGCAAGTGTTGCAGGAACATATCGAGTATTGCGCTTGACTGCGGTGGTTATTCGCGTTGGGTAAGCACAACAGTGCAAGAGAGCGTCCACGCGTCTCCCTCTTAGCAAATGAATTTAAAGACTATGTGAGTACCGGGCTTTCTTTTTCCTTAATAAAGGCGTTCGTGTTAAGCATATAACAGATGCTCTCGAAACCAGGCTTATGTCGACCGTTCCTTACGTGAGGACGGGCGAAGGGAGTTTTCATAGCACACTTGCTTCCTCCATCGGTCCTTCGCTGTAAGGAGACCCCACGTAAGGTTAGGTAGAGGTCGACGGAAAGGAACATTTCATTGTTTGGTCCTAAGCACTGCATCTTAACTTATATAAATTAACTTAACAAGAACTTAAATTTCAAAACAAACACCCTTTGCCGTTCTCCTTGCGGGAGGCGCCCTCTCAGCGAGAGAGTCGACGTATATGCACGTACATGGCAGCGCTGTGACGTTGGTCAAATTGACACGTGAGTACAACAATTTTTCAAGGCGACATCATTTATTCATTTGCTATGTTCTTTCATTGGATGACTTAGAGTCAAGAGAAATAATAAAGCACGCAAGCCGTAAGTCCGCAAGTTTTTCTTTTACTTCGTGCCGCGTGGCAAGAGAGATGTATTTCCGTTACGTCTCCTTGTTCCCACGTCACGCAGTCGCGCGTGCGGGGAACGAAACTATGTCGTTTTCTCTTGCGTATTCCAGCGCCGCTGTAGTACTGTTTGATCCTCTCACGCCTGTTTCATTGCTGGTAATTACGCCGCCCATCAATTGTTCTCTGGCAGAGCACGCAAAATCACAGGCTGCGTGATACGAGACAGACGAAATCGCAGAACGATTTCAAGAACTGGACGCGCTATGCACTCATAATGGATGTTTCAGATGAGTTTTAAGAAACGGAAAGCTCCTCTCCATAGTTCCTGGCGATCAACGCGAGTGCGAACGCAGCCATCAAGAGAATGCACGCTGAAGCGGCAGCCATGGGTACTGCCATGTTGCCGAACGCTATTTGTTAGTGTGCGTAAACATTCGGTATCTGTGCTCGCACCGTGCTTAGACGCGTACGATCTGTCTTGCACCATTTGCGCATGCGTGAGGCACGTGGTCGCGAGCTTTCACACACCGGCACGGGTACGTGCAGTTTGGCCTTTAGACTCACTCGAGCGCTCACATCAGCACCTCAACAAACACATGCCCGTCAGGGCGCACCATCGACCTCTAAATGCCAAAGCCAATCCACTGACAACCAGGTCCGACGCGCATAACTGATTTCCCCCCCAACTTGTCTGGCCTGATTTCAGGGCGCGCAAATATTACGACATTCGGGACGTCTCTTATCTAAGCTGATGCGAGTGTGACCCAGGGCCGTCCTTCTGCAGCACCTCAAGCCACACTTTCCACAAGCACAATTACGTGAATTTGTTTTGTTTATATATAAAAGCTACGTAATCTTTAGTAACTACCACTTCTCGCACGCATGTTCCATTTCACTGTGCCAGTAAAGGATTTATTAATTTATTCATTGTACCCTAAGGCCATATATTACATTATAGAGGAGAGGGGTTATCATTATAACTATGTGACAAAACATGACAAATAAAGCAAGAGAACACAATTAGCAAAGAAACAAGGATGTGACAAAATAAATTCTTCACGCAAGTGAAGAATTTCACGCAAGACGTAGAAAGGAAGGAAAAGAAACAACCCGCCGTGGTTGCTCAGTAGCTATAGTGTTAGGCTACTGAACACGAAGTAGTGGGATCGAATCCCGGCTACGGCGGCGGCATTTCGATGTGAGGGAAATGCGGTAAACACCCGTGTACTTAAACTTAGGTGTACGTTAAAAAACCCCAGATGGTCGAAATTTACGGAGCCTCCCCCAACCACGTGCCTCATATTCAGAAAGTGGTTTTGGCATGCGAAATCCCAAAACATATATTTTTTTTAAAAAGAAAGAAGAGAATGCATGAACTGAACACATATAAGCACAATAAAACAGGGTTTTCAGATTTTGCTGGCGAGCAACCGCCAGAAATAATCGGTGCCTGTTATGATGACTGACGAAGCTGGAAGGTGGCTTCAGCCGTGGAATGCTTTAGGAGCGAAGGACGTGAAATAAGTGACGGTGCTATGACGCGGGATGCTAATTTTGATCCCACTTTAGTGTATCATCTTCCATACCGTCACAATTTCGCCTTGTTCTCATACCAGTGACCATATGCTTTAGTAGGAGCTAAGTGACCCCGCTTAACCGGCCGAGCTTACTGCCCAATAAAGATCACGCTCTCTCTCTCTCTCTCTCCCGCGAAAATGCACGGGTTCGCTTGTCTTCTGTTTTCTCGTGTGTATATTGTTTGCTCTCTCTCACACTGTTTTTCATCTCTTCTTCAGCTATGTGCTTTTTCTCTGATGTTGTTTCATTCCCTGACCAGTTTCCTATTGTCTTTACCCCTTATTGAGGGATTGGTTCTTGTTTCTTTTAGAATCTTCCTGTCAAGCCATCACCAGGGTACACAACTCCTACGTAAGGTTAATTACGAGCCCTTCTTGTGTTCCTTTTTCTACTGATTCATTTAAAAAAATGGCTGTGGCTTAGCTAAGGTTAAGCCCTGGATGCGAAGCATACTAGCCTTTATTTTAGTTGTTGAACCACTGTTTAGCCTGGTGAACTGCTGTTGCTTGGCTATATTTGGTTCGGCTAGACGAAGAAACAACTCATGCGTTACTCTGCTTCGCCTTGAAGAGTGGAACGCGACAGCGTTCCCATCGACCCGCCAAGGGGTGTAAGACAATGGGCTACGGCGCAGCGACTACGCGCCCCGCATTGGACGCGGTGAGCGTCGAGCAACGCAGCGTTCGGCGCGGCAACGAAATGTGCACCTGAGCAAGCGACGCACGCCTGAGCCTTAAAACAGCTCGTTTCTAAGGCAACACCGCATTCACTAGAGGCGCTTTTGTACCGCTTTGAAGCATCGTACTCGTGGCTCAGTGGTAGCGTCTCCGTCTCACACTCCGGAGACCCTGGTTCGATTCCCACCCAGCCCATCTTGCAAGAGTTGAGCCAAAGCCACCTAGAAAATCAGTCTCTGTAGCACGCCGCAACCTTCGCTTCTCATTCCAACGAGCAGCTCTGTCTCCAGGAGGCATCTCACCTCGTGAGTGTCTAGCAGAGGCAAGCGCAGCTGCTTATATACCGCCGCGAGCGACGGCGCGAGTTGGAGCTCCGTTTCTCCTCTGTCGTGACGTCATGGTGTCACGTGGTATTGAAGGCGACACCGCCGCGCCTGAGGAGCTGGGTTGAGCGCTCGTAATATGCTTCGCATAAAAGTATCGTCATCGGCGGAGAGTCTAAATCATTACATATATATTTATTTGGGTATTTTGCTGAATGTTTGCCTCTCTTACTGGCAACTAACCGAGAGATCTTTTTGTCGCTTCCCTATAATTAATACGGTAAGCGTCGTTCAGTTCTGATTCATAGCGCGATGATATTTAGCAAATCGCGGCTCTGACTTATCCGGCGCTCTTCCAAGTTTTTTTTTTTTTATTTTCTAAGCTGAGCTTTTTGTTCTTAAATTCAGTATTTACATACCCTGAGTGGTCTAGCGCTTCTTTTGCGAATACACGCTGAACAAGTTTCTAGTAAAGCAGCAAACGCTTTTTGTGAGTTGAATTTTGAAAGCCGCTGTGAGAAAACAGTTCCAAAGTGAAGAAGAGTGCCGCACATAACATTATGTTATCAAATGTAGAAATGAACCACAGCTTGGCATGTGTCCTAATAATAATGTCCTATGTTTTGTATCTTTGGGATGGCTGAAAAAAATCACCATTACCCTCAGTTATTAACATCACTGCCATTAGCCACGTAGGAAAATATTAGAAGACGTAGCCTACATTATTAAGAATTCCCATTTCTGGGTAGTCATGTGCTACTATACAAGATCGATCATTACTCAGACAAGCGCAGTTGTGAGAGCCTTGGATGGCGATTGCACCAAAGCGCATTAACTTTTTTAAGGTTGTGTTACAATTTTCTATGTGCTTATTGCTTAGCAGCCTTCCTTTATTTATTTATTTACTTACATACCTACAGCGCCCAATGTAGGGCATTAGAGTAGGGGGTACGACCTTTCAAGAGAACCACCTTTCAAAGGTCGTGTGAATTTTGACAAAACCGAAGTGTTTAGTATTATTCTTTTGCAATTTGTAACTTGATCAAAGCACGCTCTTGCTTTTCTCTTTGTTACAATTATTGCATTTCAGTTCCAGAGTTGTTTCTGCTTGTAGCTTTTGGCAGCACGTTAATTTTCATAGCTTTATAAATACCCATTCTGAATTTGCTTAAAACCTTCACAATTATTGTTTAAATTGTTCTCCAACGTCATTACAACACGGTTCCCTCCCCATATGTCCGCCTTTGTTCAAGTGCAGTTCAGAGTTTATAATGTGTTAAACTGTCTGCAATAACTGCGTTATTAGCGAAATTTCGAGTTTTTGGTGCTTTTTAACGCTGAAGCAAAAAAGGGCACTTATACACAAATTGAAGATGCAGACACCCCGTTGCCGCAAGATATCGCTGTTCCTTTCAAACATTATACTACAATTAAACAGTGTTAGGAAGAAATTACTAAGCTTTTGTATTTCAAACATTGATTTATCTTTTTAGTTTGTCTTAGAACATACCAAAGAGCCTCTAGGCGGAAAAAATTATGACCGCCAGTAGGCAGATTATCAGACTCAATAATTAATAGGTGAAAAAAAAATTGAGAAAAAAGAATATTTTGATTTACCATGGTATAAAAAACTACTTACTGATTTATTAAAGTAAAATCATTTTTTCTATACATTACGCCTTTTATCTTGTGAATGACATGTGGCTGCCAAATTTTTACCATTGTGTAATCTTTTTAATGTAGTGATGAACTGTGACTTCGGGTATATCTATGCATTTGTGTGAGTTGATCAATGTTTTAATTTGTAAAACATACAAATGTGTAAGCTCTTTCGACATCCTTTATTCTCATGTGTGTGGTGAAATCGTCAGTGCTGCATAAATGCTTGTGCCGAAGTGGAAAATGGAGCAAGAACTTTTGTCAAGCTTAGACTCAAGCTTTTGCTGCTCCTTTTCCAAATAAAGAAATATCTCAATGACACTCAAAACTTGCACTTCAATATATTCTGGCTTCCGTGATGCCTATGTGGAGACTTGGGTGCCTAAAATATTCATGATACATGCATGTGCCACAATTCAAAAGTGTATGGTAACATTGACTGTTCTCGTTTACAGTCGCGGTCGAATAACTCATGTGCTCAGGAAAGTATTTGCTCACATGCCAGAGCCCCTAACCTAGCATCCTCAGATCCCTTCAAAAACCAATGGCTCTTAGTAACATAGGATATAGAATATTGCTTGCAGTACCGGTTACTCTGCCGAATTCCTTCGAGCGGTATGTGACAATAATGAACAAATGCAAATTCACCATCACAGAATGGGGACTCATACTCGATTGAGCCACCTGCACTCAACTTAGGGGCTCATGAAATTGGCACGTGGCATCGGCACTGCGACTAATTCCACTCACTGCGACAAATGTTTCCGCTTCTTCAAATTGCCGCATTACTATGACGGGATTTCTAAGTTTGACAAGCAGCAAATGTAGAACTTGCAAATAGCCACGAACTGCGACGTACCCAGATAGAATGCAACATGAAGCAGAGTATACGATTTCTTGCTGCCGCTGTTTCCTTCGCTCTCATTCGTCGGAAGGAATGCAACATTTGGAAGAAATCAGAGATTACATATTAGTAAATTCTCTCAGGGTGGGGACGACAAAAGCTTTATTAAAACAGAATGGGGGTCAGTGTGGCAATAGCAGGTGTAAAATTTCGCGTAGTGTTTACAAGCTAAATCCAATTATTTATCTTTATTTGTTCGTCTCAACCTCCTAAACCGCCTCTACTATAAGAGCGCCTGTAGTATTAACTCATTGCATTTGGTTAAACTATATGGATGGAGAAAAAGGAGTAGGAATTAACGTAGAAGTGGTGCGTTTATGATTAGCAGGGACGCAAACCCCCGCCGAAAAAAAACCAAAGTTTTCATGAGGGACAGGGGAAATACGAAGCAGGAACTCACCACTGGGTAATTGCCATAAAGTGCGTAGCATTCATCGGAACAAAAACCTATCAGCCTTATACCAGGGTGAAAAGTATTGAAGCAGCCTCCACAGTGGCGTACCTAGGTCGTCTGGCGCCCGGAGCGCATAAGTCTTCTGTTGTCGACCTCCCCCCCCCCCCTCCTCGACTGGTTGAAGTAAGGAACAGCAGGATATGAAAAATTACCGGGGAGGGGGTGGGGGTGATGTTTCCTAACAAGCGCAGACGCCTTGGATACCGCACAGCTCCCCCTCACCATTCGCTTTCTTTCCCGGAGATCGACAATGTAGCAGGTACACACGCTGTTTTATATACTGCGCCGAATAACACCGGGTGTTGCATCGATACCTTGTGATAAGCGCAATTGGACATCTTCGGTCAAAATTAAGGCATCGTGGGCAATATGGATCACAAGTAATTAAATATTTTAAGAAAGTGTTCATTAGCAATTTTACAGGCTATATCGAATTTGCAAAATTGAAGGCCCACACTCATATGTTGCCCAAAAGCAACTACACAAATATTGTTGCAAGTACTACAGAGTGCCGTATTTTGGCTGTGGGAGCCGTAAACCCAAACGAAAATTAAATATGGTGTCAGTGACGCTAATATCCCCGCCCTATTGGAAAACGGCACCTGCTTCTCTGTTGTGCGTACGTCAATGCTATGACATTTACGAGTTCTCCCACTGTTATCCGTAAAACCTTTATTTGCTGGTATCGGCAAACGCCATTTTCCAAACTGCGGTACCGCCAGTATGTTGGGAACGCAACCGAGCACGCTCCGCGTCGATTCCTGGCGTCACCACGCAAAAAAACGAGAAGAACGAGATGAATTCCCCACCAGCAAAATCATGCGCTACTGTTGGTCTGCATTCGCAAAGGAGAGGATAGAGAGATTGATGTCACTTGTACGCTATTTCATATTTACTCGCCGTGGTTGCTAAGTGGCTATGGTGTTGGGCTGCTGAGCACGAGGTCGCGGGGTCAAATCCCGGCCACGGCGGCCGCATTTCGATGGAGGCGAAATGCGAAAATACCCGTGTACTTAGATTTAGGTGCACGTTAAAGAACCCCAGGTGGTCAAAATTTCCGGAATCTTCCACTACGGCGTGCCTCATAATCAGAAAGTGGTTTTGGAACGTGAACGCCCATAATTTAATTTCTTTATTTCATATTTCTTTTAGTACTGCCATACTGGGCTTCTCACAGTGCCGAAGTAGGGAAGAGTTTTTGTTGAGGTAGTACTATGACTTTGGGTCCTGAATTTCCTAATTACAATGTTTCCTGTATGATTGCTAAATAAGCAGTGATTTAAGATATCCTGCTTTAAGATGCGGCGGACTTAACGGAAGAGGGACCGAAGAGCCACATCGCTAGGCTGCATGTTTAGCGACGCATGAGTCTGAGTGCACCGGAGGAGCGCACCGCACCGGAAAGGTTCCACTAAGGCGAGCAGTTTAGCGAACATTAGCGAATAAAATTTTGAGCCCGCACACACATGCAGTTATTACGTAAGATAGTGATGAAGCTGCTGCCGACAATTATGCTGCACAACACATCTGAAACAACAACTACATGAGCTCGGGCTGCTTGTTACCGGAGCATAGTTTACAATGTACTTCTAGTCAAGCCGCCGGACCGAACGGAGTTTTCAGACACATATGACAACCCCTCCACCCCCCTGACATGGCACAACGTTTTCACGAATCGCAAAATAAGTAAACGTTCACATTCAGTGGTGTGTTTTATCTGATTGAACTGTTTCTAATTAGGTGTTTATGTTTTCTCTTGCCCAGATCAAACAAATGTGAATGGAAACAGGGGCATTTTTTTCAGAAACTCCCGTGTGCGCGCTTTGGCTCCGTTGCTTTCTATTTTGTGGAAGTGGCCGCCACTTGTTGCCCCATTGATATAAGAGGCAAACAACGAATATGGAAAGTTAAACAATGAGGCTGCTTAACAATGTGCACATCTACATCCATATACGTCGTCAAATTTATTAAGGGAAGCACCAGCGTGTACGACTGGTAGCCTTCGAGAATGGCAACGCACCGGTATTTATAGCGCGCAGTATCGCTGCTTCTCACATTTCTGGGTGTGCGCTTCACGAAACAAAGAATCATTCATTTCAAATCAGCTTGGTAAAAAGTCAACTATATAAAAGCAGCCTTCTTTCGTCTAATGGCTTCTGCCAAAGGTCGGGTCTCCGAGTAGCAGGCGCACGAACTCGGGAACTGTGCTGGGCCTAACCTCATCAGCTCAAAGCGATCGACATTGGCTCAAAATGTGTTATCGGCTTGTGAAGACTGAAGCTTCTGCCACCTACAATACATCACCACTTTCCAAACATGGGTCACCCGATCATAGGGAACTTCTCCCAAGAGAAACATCTCATGTCAAACCCACCTCCCCATTGTCGACTTTGTCGTCTACTAATTCCCATTATGCTCTGCGCAGAACATAATGTTACGAATAGTTGAGCAGAAGAAAAGTATGTGGTTTCGGGTGATTGAAGAAATAATGCCTAAGAGATATCCTCTACTCTCAAATGTGCTCATGGCCGCCGCATTTCGATAGGTGAGAAGTGAGAAAACACCCGGGTACTTAGATTTGGGTGCATGTTAAGGAACCCCAGGTGGTCTAAATTTCCACTGTACCCACTACGGTGTGCCTCAAAAGCAAATCGTAGTTTTTGCACGTAAAACTAAATATTTATTTATCTCAACCTTGTGGTTTTGAAGATGTGGTCGGCGTCCATATCAGATGAACGTCTCCAGTGCATTTCACAGACGTCTACTGAATTCGAAATATTGCACGATTTAACGTTTATGGTTAAACAGAGGTTAAGAAGAATCAATGAAGCTCAGTACTGAAGGAAAGTTATAGACCTAATGCACTCTCAATGGATCCAGGAGCCTAACGAAATGGTTCTTTGTACGATTTCATGGTTAAGTCCAGAAGAGTGAATGAGTTCTCTTATTAAAAAATCAGACTCCTAGTGCAGTTCCGTCAATGGGGCCAGGTGCAAACGAAAAGAGCGCCCTTGGTATGCCACACAAACTCCACCAGTGGCCTGGATGCTCTATGTAAGTTACGCTTTCACTCCCGAAGGTTTCTCGGCAAATGCAAACGGCGATCAAATATTATTTACGTCAAATATCCACTGCGCGTGTCTTTATACGGAGATCTGGTTTTCTGCTAACGAACAATGCTAGTCTTCTCGTTCTCCTTGATGGTGCCCTAAAGGTTAACATCGTAATGATTTTACAGCTAAACACATTAGAGTAAATTTGCGCAAATAGTAGTGGCAACCGCAAAGGCGCCGCAAAGTTACTGCCTCTCATATTTGCCAGGCTAACAATATTCAATATGTGATGTGAAAACTAGCATTTCCACGAGGGCGTCCTTAGGGATAATGTGCAAAACTCCTTTCGCGTATTTTGGATAAATATCGGATTGCCATACAACATTTAGATAATTTTGATGCGGCGTTAAAGGGTGCGTTTGCGGGCGTCCGAACTAGATCGCGCCACCATGTGAAGGGAGGCTCCGTATCGCGTTCATTGCGCGTCTCGTCTGAATCGCATCTCGCCGTCGACGGATGCGCGGCGGTGCCAAGTAGCAACATGGCGGCGTCTTTGCAGTTGAAGGTTTCAATGTATGGCCGCTATGGCCAGCGTTTACTCAAGTGTTTGTTATATTAGCTCTATAGATGGACATGGCAGACTTTTCTTAATATTATAGCAGCCACGGTAGGTTAGTGCGTAACCATAGATCCCACAAAACACTACTTCCATTGATACCCAACACAGGCTTCTTAGCACAGATATAATACAGATATACGTATCAAGAATCAAGGCTTCAGGGCAAGTCATTATCGAAATAAAGAAACATATATAATGGAAGCGCTAAAACACGTTATACAGTGTTTATTATCCATGTTTCCCAGGGGCTAGGGAAGCTTCTGCCTCTCTGCGAGTGTCGATGTGGCATAATGGGACTCTCCATAAGCTTAATTCATGGCGAAAATTTTGAGTTTGTTGCTGTGATTACATTTGTAAAGAAAACTGGTCCCACACACCCTCTCTCTTTTTAATTTTCACGCACGATTTCTAGTATTACCCAAATTCATTGTGTAACTAAACAAGGCCCTTAACTTTATCGGTTGAAAAGGTGCCTATCGTGGGTACGCACAGACTAAATCACAAGCGTCAGATTCACTCACATCATTGGTAGTAAATTACCCATTCGAGTAGCGCGGGACTGTTTCAAGTGTATTCCACAAATGGCGGCTGAAGAATTTATTACGCTTTCGTGGGACAACTGTTACTGCGACCGAGGTTACATTGGTTTTCGTCCGGGCAGCTCACCGGG